>NC_142788.1:29866857-30166857 GCF_988280905.1 Pimephales promelas | reverse complement strand
GAAACGGGCGGGCCGACTGCATTTAAGTCCCGCTAAAAAGCCATTTCTCTCCTTCAGCCTCTTCAGACCATGGAACCAGGAACGTTCACTGGGTAATTTAGTTTGCGTTCTAAAATGGATATCGCATTGTTAAAAACTTTTATAACTTAAAAATTAACTGTCAAGAAGTCATTCATGCCATAAGCAGGCATCCGAGCAGCCGTTTCTGACAGAAAGTCCCTCCATCACCAACTCTGACCTCAAAGAAAAGTCCCTCCATCCTCTCTGACTGCCAGTCTGACACCATGTGCTTCAAACGGCGGTAGTTCGATCTATTGGGCTGCAGAAGAGCACTAGATGTGTCTCTGTGAGCCACAGTACAGCAAATCTAACCATTTTGTACAACACCATTTTATATAATCATGAAAATGTATTTTTTATATATAAAAGACAACATAAAAAGGCATGGGCTGCCCAAGTCTTAATGGGGCCCAAAGCAGAATTTTATTTGGAGGCCCATTTAAAATCAGTCCCAGGTGGATCGGAGGCAGGTGTCTATGTCGGGAGGGTCTGTTGGTTGCGCTCACTATGTTGTAGCTTCATATAGCATGCTAAAACCCTCTGCTATTTAGGCCTACAGCTACTATGTACAAGATAAGATAAAAGCAGGAAATCTAGTTTTCTGCCATCAAGTACTATATTTATATGTATAGCGTTTTTTTACAGGACACACAGCTTTATAGAATGACAGACAGATATTGTAGCCTATAGTAAATATGTGAAATTAAACATAGTTACATACTAGTATATATAAAAAACATTAATGATCGTTATAATTCAGTTCAAATGACTAACATAATTAAGTCCTTTTGTCTGATTTGTAACCAGGCACTAAAGCCATTACCATAAAAGATGGGACCTCATCTCTTCACCACACCTGATCGCATCCTGTTAAAGAGTACGTAAAAGTACAACCACATTCGCACTGCATCAATTTGGCGCACAGAAAAGTCAACCACTGTAACTGTTCATGCTCCGAAAAAGCGTGCAAATTAAATGTTTAACAGGCCAGGCTTTAAAACACAATAATGAACTAGTAAGTGCAGTGTGACTCTACAGCTGTCCTTACATGTGATGTGAATGTACGTTGAGTTGCACCTATTACCTAGGTATTCTACTTAGGCTATTTTAATTAACTAGCCAACTAAAGTTAGCTTGCGACATAACCTAATTCAGTTAATAAATTTTTCAACCTACCTTTATCTTGCTGTTGTATCTCTTCCTCTGGTTTCTTCTTTTTTCCTGTCTCGTCATCAGCGACGGGATGTGGCCTTTTCTGTGACATGAGAGTTTTGATCAGTCGCAGTCCTCTTCTGAAATGCTGCTGTTTGGTGAAGCTTCCTGTGTTTTACTTACTCATCTGCAGTGATGTCATATAGCTCCGCCCATAATCATAAATATGGAACAGTTGGTACTTCATCCCTGCTGAGTGTGTAAACAGTGTAAGAAACTTACAGAATATCAAGTTATCACAGTTTACACAATACGACACAGTGAAATCTTCTGTGGTTTCCTGCGTCTTGTACAAAAGTAAAACAACCAATATATAATGTAATTTGAAAAGTGGCAAAAAAAGGCATGCTAAAAAAAAAGGTGAGCACACAAAGTCTAATATTTCATAAGTTCACATGGCAGCTATTATTATAGTTATCAGATTATTCAAATGTATTTAATGTTATATCCTTAAAGGAGAACTCCGGCGCAAAATGAACCTTTGGTCTAATTACACATTGGTACCTAGTCAACCGTTCTCTGAGATTTGTTTTCATGATAATCAAATGTAAAAAGAGTTTTATCTCTAAAAACGGTTTAGCTTATAATGCTAACGTTAGTATATGGGGCATAGAGTAATGAAAATAAAAATCGCTAGTTAATACCACTAACAAGGCTCAAAATAGCTCAACACTTACACGGTAGCATATTCAGGGTCCCTACGTGCAAAACGAAGCATTGAGAACTTTGTAAGCGTACAGACCGTTTAATAAGAAGATACGTTATAAAGACAGTTCACGTCGTGTATACAGACAGGAGCCATCTTTGGAAAACAGACTCGATAAGTCGAACCACGAACACCGTTCATACAGTTCACCGAACTTCATACAGTTAAGCTGACTTAGCACGTCGTTCATGGTTCGACTAGTCGAGACTGTTTCTAAGATGGCTCCTGTCTGTATACACGAAGTGGACGGTCTTTATAAAATATCTTCTTATTAAACGGTCTGTACACTTACAAAGTTCTCAATGTTTTGTTTTGCATGTATGGAGCCTCATTATGTTACTGTGATAGTGTGGGGCTATTTTGAGCCTTGTTAGTGGTATTAACTAGCGATTTCTGTTTACTTATTATATGCCCCCATATACTAGCGTTATACGCTAAACAGTTTTTAGAGATAAAAGTCTTTACATTAGATTATCATGAAAACAAATCTCAGAGAAGAACGGTCGACTAGCTACCAATGTGTTATTAGACCAAAGGTTCATTTTGCGCCGGGGGTCTCCTTTAATTAAACCCACGTGCAAATTAGCCCTGACTTACCTGGCGCTGTGACCGCAGCCTATGCAAACACACTATTACACCGAGTTTGCAACACTTCTCTTATCATAACATCAAGTTGATATTTGAAATGTGACTAACCGTCAAGATAATAATGTATGTTTAAACATGGAAGATGCAGGCGCGGAGTTTGCGGGGGGGCAGGGGGAGCGTTGCCCCCCCAGTGGCTGAAACGGGTAATCGCATTTTCTTAAAAAGGCTGTAAAAAAACTACCAACCCCAATCTCTTTAAGTTATCGCTCACTCGGTCGATTGTGTCATCTAACTCTGAGAGAAGCTTTTCTGCGATAAATGGGCGTCAATTTGAAATGTGCTGGGGACAGAGACGTACTCGAAAGGGCATTTTCAAAAGTGCTGGGTACGCATTCATTCTTTTTCTCTCTTTCGAGTAGGTCATGTTTTGAAAGACGATGTTCTGTAGCTCCTGATGTACATAAATAAAAATGAGCACAATGTCCGAGTATAGTGAGTATAAAGTATACGCCCTTTATTGCATAAATAAAAATGAGCACAATGTCAGAGTATAGCACTTTTTTCATGTGTATAGTGAGTATATAAAATATATACTCCCTTTTTCGTGTATACAGTGATGGTCCAGATCCAGGACTCGGGAGGTTCGAGGTTCTAATCCGCACTCGTAAAGTTTTTTTTTCCCCTCATCAAAACCAATAGGTAGCCTAATCCCGTGTCTTAAAATTTTTTCAATGATTCATGAAGTATAAATGCGAAATTTAACTAGTTTTTAAATCATTATCATTGCCAGAATGTGTTTTGAAAAAAGGAAAGAAAACTTTAAGGTTGAAGATAATATTTTAACAGTGCAAAAGTGGTCCACATTTCATGATCCTATAACGAAGATGCGACGCGAAGTGGCTGTTAATGCGAAGTTCTAGCTGTTTACAATGACATAAAGGCAATAAAATATCAGTGTATTGTTTTACTGTTTTTTCTTGGGATAAAAATAAATATGTGTTTATTTAGCATGTTTTTTTTTTTTTTTGCCCCCCCTGGCTCCAATGTCAAACTCCGCCTATGGGAAGATGCTCCGTGCCTGCATCAGCCAGCCTTTCTAATTCTCTGCCACATCCTCTTCTCACTCCGACGACAGCTTCACAAAGGTATCGCGTCGACTCAAAAATTCTTTCTTTATATTTAGTCACTTTTCTCTCTTAATAAATCGTTTAATGCCCAGAGTTTCTGTTGCACTCGCTCTTTCTCGTCTGTTCACTCGCTGACACACAGAGGCGCGTGCGCATTCTGCGCAACCTGAAGGCGGCACGGCTATTGGCTCATTGAAGTGTCAGTCTCTGCAGATCAATCAGTGATTGGGTAATTCTTCTAAAACGCTTTTTTTAAACTCAAATCTCTGGGTTCAAGTCATGTCGTAAAGATCGTATTTACGAGTTGAATGCATAGATAATATGGTTGAACGCACATGAACGCCAACGCTTGGAATTTTCTATAAGCCCCGATCTAGACTTTTCTATTTACAGCGAAGTTAATTACCTGCACAGAATAGGATATCATAATAGAGCCACTCAAACGTTACACTCGTCGTCTTCTCAAAATCAGAAATCAGTTTTTAGTTGCAACTCCTTTTAAAGGTGATTCATGTATTTGCAGTTTTGACACCAAATGAACAATCAAATTTTAAAATTCAAAGAACTTTGTTTTTGTTATAATTTTTCCATTTGAAGTCAGATTTTTAGTTGCAATTCCTTTAAAAACAGGTGAAGTAAGTGTAATAAACCTCAAATACAAGCCAAAGAACATCTTTCTCAGTTGTGGTCTTTCCACGTAAAGTCAGTTTATTCGTAAACAACCTCACTGCACAGACGTGTCACCCAATATAACTGAGACACTGGTTTTAATTTCAGCTTCAGTTGCATCTTCACATGACTGCTGAACCCAAAAGCCAAATCTTGTTGAAATCTGGTTAATATGATGCAACACATCATGTAACATGATTAAAATATTTTATTCAAAATATACAGTTGCATGTTTGCCGTGTTAGGCCGTTCACGCCACTTTATGACCAGAAAGAACTTCAGTTATGTTGATGATAACGGTAATTCACCCAGAAACACATATTTTCCAGGTTTCTCTCTGGCGAAGATTTCAACAGCTTGGCTTTCATCTCGCAGGTCTTGTTTGTTGAATCGCACCAATGGCCGAGAGTTGAGAGCAGAAGTGTGTGTTTGAAATGCAGCAGCTGGGCAGTGTGACGGCGATGGTATTTCAGTCAAACATGTAAGTCCGCAGTGCCAGCGTTTGCCGGTTTGATGTCATACTGAGCGGATCTTCAGTCGTCCAGGAAGAAGTAGTTCCCACTCTTCTTTTGTTCCACATCCTTAAAAACGATAACAGAAAATGGGTTTTAATAAACAGGTATAAAGATACAAGACTAAGGACCTTCAAGACTGTGATGAACGCTTTCGAAAACACGCTTTTGTGAAGTTTCGAAAAGTTACATTTGAAGCATTGATACAAATATTACAGCGAAAAATTAAAACAATCTGTACTGGGGTTTAAAAGACTTTAATAATATGATTGATTTCATTAAATGAAATCAAAACAAAATTAATTGATTTTTGAAGTTTCCACGGTTACTGAACTGACTTGAGTTGAATATGGTCTTCTGTTTTTAAAGCAGGTTGCATATATTATGTTTATTACCGTGAAGCTTCTGAAACGATCTGTATTGTCTCTATAGAAATAAAGCTGACTTGATTGCTTAATAATGAAGTGACAGTTTAATTTCAGGCTAAATGTAATCCAAGGAAAACCATCGGCCAGTTTAGGCGATGAAGTGTCGTTTGGAAACGCATGTTTACCTTAATGGAATTGAGTTTGTTAATTCTTGGTCTGAAGTTGTTTGGGTCTCTCCTGAACGTGATCTCCAGCTGAGATAAAAACTTGTTCATGCCGGCCAACAGGTTCTGTGGACTGATGAGAAACATTTCAACATTAGTTACAGAATCACATGTTTAAAGAGCATG
The DNA here is from genome assembly GCF_988280905.1 of Pimephales promelas. NCBI lineage: Eukaryota > Metazoa > Chordata > Actinopteri > Cypriniformes > Leuciscidae > Pimephales > Pimephales promelas. Next base: position 30,161,265 of record NC_142788.1, on the reverse strand, counting down.
CAATGTTTGATTAATTCCGAAAATGTATTTTCTATCCATAAATGTGTTTTTTTTGGCAACACTTTACTCAAATCCACAATTACAAGTATTTATTGTGCATGTAATGCACATTATAATGTATGATCTAATTGTAACCACAGTTATGATAGCTTATAATACTCTTTTAAACCTTTAGAAAGTATAATGAATCACATGACAAAACCCATTTCATGTAACAATGAATCTGCTAATATTATAATGCAGTTTAATTTTGGTTATAATAATTTATTAAAATATATAATGCATTACAACGTAACGTATGGATACCTGTAATGCATTATACATAAAACAGGGTTTGTGCAGATACTGTTAAAATAAATCAAACAATATCTTTAATATTTTTTAAGAATTTATAAACTCAAAAACTATATATTTAAAAGGTCCCCAAAATACTTACACCATATTTAATATATTTAATACAAAGTTTATAATGGGTATTATTGTTCAATTAATAATATTGGTGTACTTCGTATCGAGAAAATGTCTGATGGATTAATTTTGCGTGAAAATATGGGAAATTTTTTTTTTTTTTGAAAATATTCTCCAAAAAAAAAAAAAAAAATCATATATTTTATATTTAAATAAGTCGAGCACTTTTCAAGCACCTCTTCGTAAACATGGCTGTTTCCCAAATTCGAGTCGACTTCAAGTACTTTCAGCAGCTTGTACAAAACCGGTTTTAATTTATGTCCCGTCATGCAAAGGAATCACCAATTACGGACACGTTATCGATGCAGGTACAGTACGTACGCATTGGCGTTGGTGCTTCTGGAGGGAATCCCATCGAAGACAATGACTCGGTCCGCCAGATACGTGGCCATGATGAAGTCGTGCTCCACCACGAACGCTGTCTTTTTGGCGTGAAGGATGAATCTGGCGGGCAATGAAAGGTGACGAGAGAGAGCATGTGAAACTACTGAATACATTAAAACACTCAAAGGACATGTGACTCTGGATTATAAAACCAGTCATAAGTCGCCCGGGTGTATTTGTGGCAATAGCCAACAATAATACATTGCATGGGTCAAAATTATTGATATCCAAAAATCATTAGGATATCAAGTAAAGATCATGATCCATGAAGATATTTTGTAAATCTCCTACCGTACATATATCGAAGATGTATTTTTGTGAGTGGATGCAGCACAATCACCAACAGAAACGCATGAATATTGTGATTTTTTCAATATTTACATTTTTTTCGAATTTAGGAAAAAAAAACAAAAAAAAAAGACCCATAAGACAGGTTTAAGGTTTTTTACCCATAAAAAAGTTTTGTGTTCCAGGGTCACATATATTTTAAATAAATTATAAGGTCCTTTTTTTCTTCTCATCTATTCTTAAATTGTTGTTTATCTGTGTTTTTTTGGTTGATATGTGTATTTTGTAAAATTTCTGTATGCATTTCTGGAAAAAACAAAAAATAAATAAATAAATAAATGAAAATAAGCAAAAAAACGGCCATCAGAGTTGTGTGTGTTACCGTTTGATGACTCTGGCGGCCATCAGACGCTGCTCAGAGTCCAGATATGCTGAGGGCTCGTCGATCAGATACACATCCGCAGGCTTTCCTAAACACAGCGCGAGAGCGACCCGCTGGAGCTCACCACCAGACAGATTCTGGACCTGCACACACACACACACACACACCAGTGTGACCTGTCAATATCTGCGGTGTAGGCATTGGGAACCAACACTGGTAAATTATTATTATTATTTTTTTTAAATCAGTCGTTGCCGAAATAAAATATTAGATTGAACACTTCAATGTGAAAAAAAAAAAAACTTCCAAAAGACAAACACACTCACATGTAAAAAAAATAAAAATAAACATGGGGGAAAAAAAATTTGCAAAATAATTGTGACGGTTATTTTTATAATTTTGTTGCTTTGAATAAAAACTACACAATGGACTAACAAAAAAAAAATCTAACAAAAATTATTATCCAAATAGAAAATGTTCTTTTTAGCAATATTGTAATGATGTAATATTTTGTGCGTGTGTGTGTACACAACAATTTGAGTCGAGTTTTCTAGACCAGCTAGTCGCTACTTCAGATCGTTTAGGTTGTTTCTCCAAGAAACTTAAAAGTAAACACATTAAATGCTGTACATACAGGATACTTTCAATATATTTTAGCTGCATTCTGAATAATAAGCCCGGGTTACTCACGTCTTGGTCGATGATGCTTTCGATCTGCATGGGCTTCATGACGTCAGTGACAAACTGAGGGTGTGTGTACGCGTCTCTGATCTTATCGTGAAGAAGGGCTCGGACGCTGCCCTGAAACACACACACACGCGGTGAGGAATCCTGCAGTTTGACCTATCGTTTACAGCTCAACACTCACAATGTTCACACTCACTTTAAATTTGGGGCTGATCTTCTGTGGTTTGTAGCTGACGTTCAGGATGGGCACATCACCTGAGAAACACAACAGACACTCACACACCACTCAAAGGCATTTAAAAATGTGTGTTTGCATGTATAAATCAGCTTATCGTGTGTCGATTTGCTATTTCTGTGGGATGAAAATTCCCAAAAAAGAAAACGAAATCATATATACACACACGTGTATTTAGCTACTTTACAGTAATTATTATTTGCGTTAATAATAGAATAAGAAAAAATAGTTGACACCATGACAGATGCTTTGGCTATTTTAATGGCAAGTAAAAGAAATACTAAAAAAAAGCACTTTAAAAACTATATAAGGCTTTAAAAAAAAAAGTCGCTTTGAATAAAAACTGTAAAAAAATAAAAATAAAAAATAAAAAATAGAACTTAAACCAGCAGAGTTTAATAAAATATGTTTTCCTAAAACATTTTTAAACTAAATTAAATTAATTTGATTCAAAAAATATATAAATATATATATAGAATTAAAAAAAAAAAGGTTTAAAATGAATAATCTAATTTTGGATGTGCTGAAATATGCTGAATATTAATGTTCACCTCCTGCATCTGGTTTGAGTCCTCCTGCAAGCATTCTGATGAACGTGGTTTTCCCAGTTCCTGAAACAGGATAACTTGTTTAGTGGAAAATAATGCAATCACAATAATCACGTCCTTTAAAGGTGCACTACACAGGATTCAACAATAATAATAATAAAGTATTGATTTGTGTGTTTTGTGTGTTTGTGTCTCCAGAGCCTGTTTTTTTGGGATGATTCTGGGATGCAACCTGGCTAGCAGGTGTGCCCTACTAAAGATGGCTAAACTTTCTTGCAAATTACAGCAAGGCATCATGTAAATTATTTCACACACACAAAAACAGGTATTTATGCATGATAAACAATTAGGACTGTCACAATTGCAATTTCCCCACGTCGAGTCAAATTAGACGAGAATCCATGAACGCATTATTAGTGTGTTTTCTAAGGCTGCGCGATGCATTAAAACCAATCATAGTGAGTTCACAAATGCTGCCATTTATTAAATAAATATATGACGCGTTTAATATAGGGGGGAGAAACTCGAAAAATCTGAATATTGTGCAACAGTTCATGCATTTCAGTATTTCAAATTAAAAGGTGCAACTAATATATTTATTATATTTAACTTTATACACATGCATGATTATAGGACATTTCTGTGTTTAAAATCCTTTTTTTAATGTATTATTCAAATTTTTTGAGATTTTCATAATCTGTAAACCATAATCAAAATTATAACTTTTGCACGATATTCTAATCTTTCTAATATAATTGATAAACTAAAATTGTACATGTGTGTTCGATTAATAATTACATAAATATCATCTAAATTTTACAAAATTATTATTCTAAATAAAGTGTTAGTGAAAACTTTAAAAATCATTTGCTGTGTAGTGACGTTTCATTTGGAGTAGAAACATGTGGAGTGACTATCCTTTGCTCACAGCTGATTGGTCCAATTTCAGTTTCAAATGTCTGGAGCAGTGTTTCCCAACCCTGTTCCTGGCGGCACACCAACACTGCGTGTTTTCTTTGTCTCCCTAATCAAACACACCCGATTCAACCCATCAGCTCATTAACCCACCTGATTATGAGCTGATGGGTTGAGTCAGGTGTGTTTGATAAGGGAGACAAAGAAAACACGCAGGGTTGGTGTGCCGCCAGGAACAGGGTTGGGAAACACTGGTCTGGAGCATCACCTCACCCAGACCAGGTTACTATGGCGATGAACACGGCTAAAAGCCAAACCGCTTTCATGGTGCCTAAAACCCATGGCTAGCGCAATCTAAACTGAAACATAGCTTGCTAGCATCTTAACTGGCTGAATGTTGTGTGAAAACCCAGCTTTAGTTGCACAGACGTCTCCTCTCACCGTTCTCTCCGAGCATGACCATGATCTCAGAGTCGGTGAACTCTCCTTCGGTGATGGTGAGCGAGAACTCTCCCATGCACTTCTTCATGTTGGGATACTGGTAACGGCACATCTTCTTCACCTCCTCCTCGGCCGCCGTCTCGGCCACCTTAAACACCAGAGACGTCTCTCTAAAGCGCAGGTTCTCCGTCGGCACGAAGCCATCCAGGAAAATATTGATCCCTGAAATTAAAAGAAGAGGAGGATATTATAGCAGGGTTCCCACACCTCGCTTAACTTCAAATTCAAGCACTTTACAGGTCCAATACCCTCAAATTCAAGGACTTAATGTGGGGACACATTTCCAATGAGAGCAAGGCTACACCATCTTACCTGAACCCCTTTCACACAGATTACGGAAAATACACGGATAAAGTGATCTGATTGGTTACAAGGTCGTTTGTGACGTCAGAAACACCAGCGATTTCAAAGCGTATTTTTGAGACTGTCTTTTGTTTTAAGCAGAAAATACTCAACAATGCTGTCGACTCATGAACTTACACATGGTGTGTGTTAAAGCATATTAAAAACACCACAAACACACATAAACAACATTAAAAGCTGGATTTACACCACAGGGAGATTTTAGGACTTAATTAACCTCAAATTTGATACAACTAAATTGTAAGAATTTAAAGACCAACAGGGACCATTTCAAAACACACACACACCCCCCTGAGCATCACACGCATGTTTTCGAGAGGCTCGTACCTTCTCGGACGCTGAAGGGCATGGTCACCACACCATAAGCGCTGGGAACGCCATACAGACAGCAGATGAAGTCCGACAGGTAATCCAACACACTCAAGTCGTGCTCCACCACAATGATGTACCTACACAGACAGAGCAATGTGAGGTTCAGGGTTCGGTAAAGAGAGGAACTATGACTGTGCTTCCTCAACTATAAAGGATTAGTTCACTTTAATTTATTCTCCGCCACGTCATCCAAGATGTTCATGTCTTTCCTTCCGAGGAATAAGAGTCTGATCTAGACAAACCAGCCGACATACACATATATATATATATATATATATATATATATATATATATATATATATATATATATATATATATATGTATATATATATATATATATATTTAATAAAAAAAAAAACTATATAATTTAACCACAAATTCTCATTTTGCACTAGCTCTGAGATGCGCCACACATTATGTAATCAAGGTGAAAGGTCAAGCGTAACATAGGCAGAAGAACAGACCTAGTGTTTACAAAGCCAAGGACAGTCAAACACCCATTACAAATAAATAGAGCCAGACCGATATATCGGCATGCCGATATTATCGGCCAATATTAGGTATTTTACAAACCATCGGTATCGGCAGTTATAATGGCCGATAAATGAATGTTTCAAAAATAAAATAAAAACGGATGAAACACGCTTCAACCATGTCATGTTGGAGTTGTACAAGTTTGTCCACCAGAGGGCACTCTATACCATCCCTGGCCTGTTGGCAACACTCGTTTATAACGCGCAACACATTCTAGCTAACCACAAAGCTAGCTAATGCCACTATCGTCAATGGAATTTAATGAGCTTTGTTAATTAATTAATGAGCTTTGGTTCCTCCTCTGTTCTGTTGCAACAATAAAAGAAACCAGTTTCTTTTTAAAATGCATTATCATATTATTTTAATTAAAACCCATACATAACTACAAATAACTTATGCTAGGCAAATCTGTTAATGTTTTGTTGTGCGTTCCTGAAAAAAAAAATATATATATATATATATATATATCGGCCGATATATCGGATTCAACAAATATTTGTATCGGTGTCAGCCTTCAGAATCCTTTATCGGTCGGGCTCTACAAATAAATAAATAGAGGTAAAAAAATGAGACTGATTTTTTCACCCTATCCTACATTTTTTAACCAAAACATTGAATATAACTATGCAAGACGATCATTAGTGGTTAAGAAGTGTATAAATGTGTATTTTGTTTATAAAATGTCGGCTGGTTTATCTAGATCAGACTCTTATTCCTCGGCTCGATCGTGTCGAGACTTTGAAGCTGCACTGAAACTCACATCTGGACCTTCGACCCGTTTGGACCCCATTGAAGTCCATTATATGGAGAAACATCCTAGAGTGTGTTCCTCAAAAAAAACTATATTTCTGTTTGAGTGAAGAACATGAGACATGAACATTTCCGATGACGTGGTGGTGAGTAAATAATCAGGAAATTTTAATTCTGAATTGAACTGTTGCTTTAAAGGACTCACCGGTCTGGAGAAATGAGGGAGCGGATCGTGATGGCGGCTCTCAGCCTCTGTTTCACATCGAGATAACTGGACGGCTCGTCGAACATGAAACTACGGGGAGATACCAGTGATGTTGTTAACCAAAACTATTAAAAAGTTGTTTTCATTGGTTGAAATAAAGCTGAAACAATAATAAGATATTTAAATGTAACTTAAAAATGCTGCCTTTGCAACTAACTGAAATACACAAATTATAAATAAATAAAAATCTAATAAAACTGGCATAACAGCACAAAACAAAATGACTAAAACTGATTACTAAAATGAAAATGTAATATAAAAATCATAGCCAATTTAAAATATTACAATATATATGTCAGTATTAAACTGGTCTTTTTAAGTGTTTAGCACAGCAGTGTTATTTTAATATATATATATATATTAGGGCTGTGCAAAAATTAATAAAAGTAAAAATAAAAGTCTGTGTTTACATAATATATTTGTGTGTGCTGTATATAATTATTTTGTATATATAAATACACACAAATGCATGTATATATTTAAGAAAATGTGTTATTCATATATAAAATATTTATATAATATAGACTATGTATTTATTTATATATACATAATTTAAGTGCAAATAATTCTTAAATATATACATGCATGCATAGGTATTTATATATACAAAATAATTATGTAGAGCACACACAAATATATTACGTAAACACAGACTTTTATTTTGGATTCGATTAATCGCAATTAATTTTTGCACAGCCCTAAAATATATAAATATATATATATATATATATGAGGGACTCACATATCAGCCCTCTGAATGCACACGACTGCGCAGGCGAATCTCTGCAGCTCTCCTCCTGAAAGGTCCTCCACATTACGTTCACGCAAGTGCAACAGATCTGACCAATCAGGGAACAGAACAATCAGTCACATGATGCAACAAAACTACTATAACATTCAGTCACATTTGTAAATATATACATAATACCAAAGAATTTAGATATACAACAGTGCCGTCATATTACTATTAATGAGAGAAAATGCGAAGCGGGAATAAGTCCCGCCTTGTAAATAAAAGAGCCAATCGACGTTTGAAGCTCCGGTAGTCAGTGCTTATAACTGAACATGTTTTACATTTTCTTTGTAATGATTTGAGGGTTTAGAAACAATTTATTATACAGTTGTTGATAATTTCATTGGTGATTTTTCAAATACACAGCTTTGGAGAATTTGATGTTTCATTTGACTGAAAAAGCTACCGGAGAGGTGTTTCAAAGATGGCCGCCGAGTGAAATGTCATGCTTTAAAGTGACTTTGGCAATACTGCACATAAAGACATGCATGTGTACATACCTAGCTGTTCACACACCAGCTCCTCTGTCCTTGTGTCATCCTTCCTGCTTAGGATGGCGCCTACTGACCCCTACAGGACAAACAGAGAATCACAACACAATCAAGTCAAACACTAAAATGACCTCATAATTAAAACAGGTTCAATGTATCAGCTGATATACATCCATTTGTAATGTTATCATTATCAACAAATCAGAAATTGTCTGATATATATTAAAGCAATAAATAATGGATTATTTCGTTTATCCGAGACATTTCAGATGTGACTGTTCGCCATGTTTTTGAATTGCTTGAAATATGATTGGATATTGGCGACATAAAATAATAATGAAAATGCTGCTGTAAAAGAATGAAGTGAATGCTTTGTTTGCTCGTGTTTCAGCACATGGAAGAGCACATCCAGAATGTAGTTAAACATTCATGACTAGGTTTGCCTGTGCATTCCACATGTTATGTGCAATAATAAGTAGTAATATTGTGTTTATTTTGTGTATAAATCTGATATATCTCGTATAGGATTCGCTTGATTAAGAATTAATGCGTTTGTTTTTGTAATCAGGTGCTAAAAAATTATATAAAAATTTGGATTTAGATTTACCTGCCAATATATCGGTTATCGGCTTTCAAATTTAAAGAATTATCGGTCAAAATGTTCATTTCGGCACATCCCTATCAGCTTCCTATCACACTGACCAGGGTCATTAACTAGAACTATTAATCACATTTCTGATAACTGAAATAAAGCTGAAATAAAATAAAAATATTGGCTGAAAAACTTAAACTACACAAAAACTAGAAATGTTGCATTTGAGTTTAAGTTGAATCAATAAAATATTTAATTGAAAGTATATAAAAACTACAAAAAAACAAATTATATATAAACATATTTATATATATATGTTTATAAAAAACAAGTAAAATGACACAAGGCACAACGAAATCACAAAAAAAGGAAACTAAAATGAACATGAAAACCAAACATATACAAATAGATGCTAATTCAAAATGTTAATAAAACCCTAAAATAAACACTAAAATCAGACTGATACTGACCTTAACGGTTTTGGGGATCTGATCAACATACTGCGGCTTTACGATGGCCTTCAGGTCGTCTTCCAGGATCTTAGTGAAGTAGTTCTGCAACTCGGAGCCGCGGAAATACGCCAGAATCTCCTGCCAATCAGGGGGAGCCTAACACACACACACACACTAATTAAACAAGCACATCTCAAACATGAAGATACACACAGACATGTGAACTAGGATCAGAAACTCACATCAAATCTCCCCAGGTTTGGTTTCTGTTTTCCCGCCAGGATTTTCAGAGCAGTGGATTTCCCGATACCGTTAGTACCCACAAGCCCCAGCACCTCACCTGGACGAGGGGTGGGCAGCCTGACAAACATAAACACTCATGTTAGGGCTGTCAAAATAAAATTTGGATTTTTGGTGTGTCACGAGACACGATGAATCCAGTACAGCACGTTTCGGCTGCATTTGGCGGGATAGGCGAAAATCCTCTCAGTTGGTGGCAAAAATCATGCAAAGACATACTTGACCACACCTGCACATCGGTCAGAGCCGAGCGTGTGTGTGTTCATCAGCTGGACACACTGTCAACACAAAGCGTTCCGCACATCAAGCGGCCCGTCTGGTGTTTCAGATGAACGGTGGAGTGTTTCTGAATGCCAGTTTGCTATTTCAGGTTTATGTAGTTCGTTACGCTGTCGAATCATGTTTACTCAGGTCACTGATTAATGAACACAGTTTTATGCACTACTGTAACTTAATTTTCCTTGCAAGCACATTAAGGAAATTAAATTCTATTTAAGAATATTTGTTTCAAAAGTTAATGCACTTTAAAAAGTACATGTTGTTTCATTCGAGTAGCCCTCAAACCGTATTCACTTTACAGCCGTTTAATCCTGTAATTGTGGACAAATGTGGGCACAGGTGTGATCCTAATTTTTATTTGTTGTAAAAGTTATATCACCGTCTTCGATAAAGTTTTGTCTGTCCATTTATGGTGATTTTTTTTATTTTGGGGGTATTTTTGAATTTATTTACTTCAAAAAGTACCATATTTTCTATGTAAATTATGCTTATTTTTATTTCAATTTTTTTAATTACATTAAAATATCATTGCAATACGTTCTTAGAGCTAAAACCTAAAGATGAAGTGACTTTGCTGTCTTATTTTGGCTTATTTTAGAATGTTCAAAATTACAGTTTTTCCCATTCATTTCTATGGGTGCCCATTTTTGACTCAAATACAAGATTAAGGAGTTTTATTTTTTTTTTTTTCACAAAAAATGTGTGTTCAGGAGGCAAACTTAGGAAAAGTAGCAAGTCTTGTACCGCTCAGATCAAGGGAAGTATTTTTTTAAAAATAAATCAAAACTATTTTGCCCACATTTGTCCAGAATACGGTTTTAGGGATAAAAGATGTGTTGGTTTATGGTTTATTTATTATATTCATTGCACTGGATTGCACCCTCTTGTGGGCATAGGAGACAATACAGTACATTTTATAACAAAAATTGATTTAGTATATTTAAACATTATAAAAATTTGGCTAATATTTAAAAAAGAAATTTGCATTTAGCTTTTCAGCCATTTTGACAGCCTTGACTCATAACACACTGAATCATGATTACGGCGTGACTCAGACAAGATGCGTGTTTGTACCTGTGAAGCTTGAAGGAATTAGCACAGTATCTGTGTGTGGTTTCCTTCTCCAGGTTGCTTGGCAGGTTCACGATGGAAAGAGCACCAAACGGACATTTCTTAATAAAAACAAAATTATTAAAATTAGATTAAATGCATGATAACTTGGGGTTATGGAAATTATTAAGGTGTATGGCAATTGTTAAGAGCATTTGACTTGTTTAGCATGTTTAACCCTATAAAACATACGTACATTTCTGAGGCCTTTAAAATATCAACATCATCAAAAGCTCGCTGTAAAACCAGATGCACACAATCACATGCCGTCTGTCGTCTGATTGATAGTTTAGACTTTTGTAGCAAGTAAAAGTCGTTCAGTATAATAGTATAAACGTCCGTCTTCAGCTCATGTCTCTATGCTGAAGTCTTATAAAGTAAACAGAAGAATCACTTTTATAATGTTGGTAATATTTCAAGATGAACACTATCTGAACTGAAGCAGCTTAGTTTTACTTGATGATCCAGACGTAATTTTATGTGCGAGTATCAAATATGATCAACAGGGTTTTGAGGAAGGTTTATTTGCGATAAACTACAGAGCTATGCTCATAAAACTAAGCATTTAAATAGCTTAGGACATTTAACAGGCAGATATTTAGTTGCATTTTATGCAAGTAGTCTGCTAAACTGTAATAAAGATCTTATAAGAAATAGCAAAATCTGAATTATTTCATATATTTTTGCTCAGTTTAGACCTCTGAATGAAAGGTGAATGTATTTTCACCTACAATAACTCATTATGTCATAACATATGATCCATAAAAGCCTGATATATAAAATATGACACAACAAAACATTTTGTCTAAAGGTTAAAATAAACAGTTCCACTTCAAAAACATCAGTTTTCTGATTATCATTTCCCAGACAGAGATCAAGCCTAGTCTGAGACTAAACTGGCCTTTTAAAGCAGATTAACAGAAATGTGCCTTCTCTGTCGTGTTTTAGAAAGTCCTAGACTTAGTCTAGTCCAGGGTGGCCTTCATTTTAAACCCTTACTGGGAGACTGCCCACATATATCATGCTTTACAGGGTTAAGCTATCGTGAAATGCTCGCGGGATGCGATTGGGTCCTTCAAATACCTTGATACATATTCCACACCCGATGCAGAGAGACTCTGAGATCCAGACAATTTTACTCTGAGGCGAGACCTCAATACACAGCTTCCCTGAGAAAACACACAAGGACTTCAACATGCACCAATGCTACATTTTCTGAATGTCACACAAGTATTCACTCTTCAATTAGCTCATTGTTTCTACCTTAAATTATTACATGGTTTAAATGACTACATTTTAAGACAACTGAGATTTGTATATGTACATTTCTGAAATGCATGACCTCTGATAACAGATTGTATTGTGAAAAACCTTATACAAAAAAATGTGAATTGAATTGAGAACACGTCAATAATGCACAAAACCTGAAATCAAGTGAATCCTTACCCATGCGCACCACCGGACAGCTCTTCTTGCACTCCTGACGGCATTTCTTAGGTTTACACTTGTCGTGGTTTACAATAGCGATTCTGGTGTTCTTGTCGGCCATTTGGCTGGTTCGAGGTCGCACACCGGCGACGCAGATCTACAGGAAAACAGGAGGCCTAGACCTCACAGGAGAGAGAGAGACATGAGCTGCGTACCAAACAAAATGAATGTATATGCTATAGGCCTACACTATGCATTATGTTGTCCTATTAAACAACTCAAAAGAAACACGGTTTAGCTATGCATTTAGTGCCGCCATTTGATTTCAGCGTGAATGCCATGAAAAACACATCTAAAATGGGAAAGAGCTTTGAGAATGACTGAACAACTAGATTTGACAAGAAATCTGAGGTGTATTTTTACAGATTTTTACGAAATCTACAGAACAGTGATGGATCCAGGCAGAGAAAGCTGGATTCGCAGTTAATATTTTGTGTCAAAATGCTGAATTTAGGGCTAAAATCATACCCTTGGCTTATATATTGTTTTGACAACTCATCAATTAAATATTTACCATCATATATTCATCGTATATTAGATCAGTATCATACAGCCTAATAATGCAACTGAATTAACAGTTACTCACCCCCATGCCGTTCCAAACCTTCAATTAATTTCGGAAAACAAATTAAGATATTTATGGAGCCTGGCGCACAAAAAGTATTTTCGTTGCTTCATAAAATTAAGGCCGAACCACTGTCGTCACATGGACTATTTTAGGTATGTCTTTCCTACCTTTCTGGACATTCAGTGTTAATTAAATAGCTATTTGAATCAGAGCCATTGGATTTCATCAAAAAATACCTTAATTTGTGTTGAAAAGATCTTACGGGTCTGGAATGACACGAGCTTGAGGAATTAGTGACAGAATATTACATTTTTGGGAGAAGTATCCCTTTAAGAAACCACCTAGAACACCCTTGCAACCCTTCACAGTGGCTATTAAAACCAGATTATCACTTGTAAACACACATGAACTCATGCAAAGATCAGATATAACAGACACCAGCTGTTACACTCCCAACAAAATGCTTTCCTGAAGACAGCAGTGTAAAACAAGATAAGTCTGGCGAGCAAAACCTGGTCTGGTGAGGTGGTTTCATGAGTCAGACAGACAGACAGCTCAAATTCAGAATGAATGAAGTTGCAGAGTTGCCATTTTTACAGTGCAGCGCTGGCATCACGTGACAGCTCGTTTAAATAGACTGCACTGTCATCCTATTGAACACATAATATTAGCAATTTGAGAATTAATGAGTCATTTATCAGATGCAGTGACTCTTTATGCACTTGTTAAGCTGGAATAACCTGAGGTTTAACGTTATCGTCTTGGACAAGGACACTCTTGTCATAGTTTATGAATCTCTTGATGGGACTCGAACCTGCGATCTTTAAATTACCAGCCCAGATGGTTAGTACACCACAGTACCCTTTGAATCCGAACCGATCGGACTAGTACAATCCATAACCGACGTTAATACAGATTATACACAAACATTACAATCAGATCTAACGTTACGCTTAAAAAGGTTATATTGTGCACATGCACGCGCTCACACACTTGTGGGAATAACGACCGATGACGCAAGACTTTCCCTCAGAGAATTCCCTCTTTTATTTTACCCCCAAAACACTACATCATGTGACATGGTCTTACTAAAACGTCTGCTTAGTTGTTTTCCACTTTGTTCAGAATGACTTTCATTAAATATTCGTTGAAATCGGGGATGTTTTAATGGAAGAAGAAAAGGCCTCGCGCATAGGGCGGCACGCGCACACAGCTGGTGCGGTTTTTTGTCTGTCTTTCAACCTATGAATCTCCATTTAATTATAAGAAAATTTCAATAAAACGCTGCTCACCTCCCGCTGATGGGAACAACGCAGTATAACGCGTTAATAAGCGTTGAGCTTCTTCTTTACTGTGTGAAGAGACGACCAGCGCGTGCTGCTACGGCGCGCACGAGACAACACCGGTAGCAAAGATGGCGCCAGAGCGCGCGACGCTAAAGGGACGCGACGCGATCCAAGAACCGTGACGTGATCACAGTGCGCCAATGCCGGGCAAATGCGAACAGTGTATGGGTGTTTACGATTATATTTTACATTTTTTAAGAAACTATTCCTAGACGTGCGTTAGTTGTGGAGACAGATGTAAGAAGACATAGTTGTGGTAGTGTTTTAGTGCCGGTGAGTAACTGTGGCTTTGTGTTGGTGTAAAGATTAAAGGAAGATATTTTTGATTAAACAACCCTTTGTAAAATTCAGATTTTTTTACTTTGTAAATGTGTTCATGGAGTTTATTAGTATATTTGTCTTCATGGCATTATGATATATCCAGTATATCATAAAGTTGAATATTACATATTAAGATCCTATGTAGTTAAAATTACACACACACACACACACACACACACACCTAATGTAAAAAAAAAAAAACATTGTATTGCCATAGAGCATTTTTATTATTATTTTTTAATAAAAAAAAAACTACAAATTAATCTCAATATTAGTTGATTATATGTTCTGTAACACACACACACACTTATATACACACAGAAGAATGATCGGTAAAACTACAAGTTTTCAATTAAGTGTGTATGCAAATGTCATTGTTTAGGGTTAGTGTTAGGTTAGGGTTACTCCACAGTGCACTATTATTATTATTTAATACATGTGTTTATACTGTCTGTGAGTGTATTTTAATTCCATCCCATCTGTCACTCCTCATTTTCTTTCCTCAGTAACCATGGCAACCGCCACTAAAACCCCCCCAGGTGCCGACCCAAAGCAGCTGGAGCGCACCGGGACCGTCCGAGAGATCGGGTCACAAGCCGTGTGGTCACTGTCCTCGTGCAAGCCAGGTGTGTGTGTGTATTAAATATGATCTGTTTTTGATCATTGCACTGTGTTTAGTTTTTCACTTGAATCATTCTCTCTCTGTGTGAAGGCTTCGGAGTCGACCAGTTGAGGGATGATAATCTGGAGACGTACTGGCAGTCCGATGGCTCTCAGCCGCACCTAGTCAACATTCAGTTCAGGTAGAGTCACAATGAGTCTTTACATTATTAGTCACCCAAGTTCTCTTCTCAAATGATGTCTCTTATTGGATTGAAATTTCAATGCTTTGCTTATTTGTTTATTAAAGATCATTTAAAACAAGTCTATTGGAAGACCAAAAAAAAATTCTGACCTGAGATCAGTGCTTAAATGTTCACTGAAAGGCTGTGATTGTGTCCTGTTAGGAGGAAGACCACTGTGAAGATGCTGTGCATTTATGCGGATTATAAATCTGATGAAAGCTACACTCCCAGCAAGATCTCGGTCAGAGTGGGAAACAACTTCCACAACCTGCAGGAGATCCGGGTAAGAGACGCCTGACCCCTGCTGAATAACCACACTGTTGTTCTGAAGTTCACAGTCTTGTACCTTATTTTTGTCAGATTTTCAAAAACCTTTCGGCTTGAAATCAAAGTTTGTAATGTCATGATTCACCTCATTGAGAGAATCACTCTGTGGTCTCGTTCTTGCATAATAAACGCATTCATAACTTAAATCAATCTTTCATGTCTATTTATGTATTTTTTTGTCTAAACAATCAAAATACTGTGCATTTTCACAAAGTAAACCCTTTGTGTGTGTGTGAGCAGCAGCTGGAGATGGTGGAGCCCAGCGGTTGGATTCACATTCCTCTGTTGGATCTGGTGAACAATCCCATCAGAACCTTCATGATCCAGATCGCCGTGTTGGCAAACCACCAGAACGGACGAGACACACACATGCGGCAGATCAAAGTCTACACGCCCGTGGAGGAGAGCTCCATCGGCAAATTCCCACGATGCACCACTGTAGACTTCATGATGTACCGCACCATCAGATGACCCGAGGTGCCTTCCCATAAGACTCTGTTCTAGAATTAAACGTTTTCAGTCGTTCCTAAGCGTGCCGATGTGTGTTTTGTACAGAGAAGAGTTCAAAGTTCAGTTTATGTACATGCAAATCTATGGGAAATAAATGTTTGTTTGAAATAATGAAGGGAGCCTGTATTTCTTGATGCTCTCAGGGTTCCCACATGTCCTAGAAAACCTGGAAATTTAAAGACCAATTTTTTTTTCAGTCTTGTAAAACACATGGAAAATGGGGAAAAAAGTAAAATGTCCTGGAAACGTTTGCATTGTCCTGGAAAACATTTTTCGGGTTAAACATCTAAAAAAAAATAAAAAATAAAGTTTTGGGAGGTGTTTTTTTTTAGCAAATCTATCAATCATGTTCAGCACCAGACATGATAATGCAATTGGAAGTTCCTTTAATAAACCTTACTTGGAGAACACACTAAACCTGACATGAAAATAAGACAGGAATATAATTAAATCTGGTCAAATATATTAAAATTCCTTGGAGGGATTTGCAACTGATAAATGAAAAGATGACAAGCGAGAAAGGTATTAGGCATTTGTTTATTCAGTGTTAAAACATACTTTGGATCAGAAATGCAATTTATTTAGAGGCATCAGCGTTCATCTGGAAGAGGTTGAGAGTGCACGATAAACACGTGGTCAAAGAAAACCAATTATGTTGAAATACACAAGTAAAACATGACAAAAAGGCACTTTGCTATGTCTGGTAAGATATACGCTCTGCAGCATAAGATGAATCTTGCAAGCTTTTCAGGAAAATCTTAAAAACAGTCTTAAAAAAACACTAAAAGATGTAAAACTTTCTTGACATAACTTTAAATAAAAAAAAAAAGATTGGAAAAGAAAACTATAATAATCAAATTCACATAGATCTGAAACATTTACACATTCAAACCAATATAATGGTATGATCTATATTTTTTCCCTGTTAGTGTGCATGTCGGGGAAGTGCATTCTGCTCAAGAAAACAAAAAAATGTGATTATTTATAAGATTTTATTACAACATCTATGCAAACAAACATTTCCACTAGGCTTTTGGGAAATCCAAACAATTGCTTTAATTTTAAACAAGAATGTCTTTGGGGGGAAAGACAGAAAACGGTTAAAAACATTGGATATATAACTAATCAATAATATACCAAAAGCCACCCAAAAATTCAAACCGATTGTGTGTATCTGACATCACAGTAAACCAAAAACAAGTGTATATCCAGCATTTAAGCATCACTGATATGGCATCTGCCCAACCCTTGGCCCGGCACCCCGTCTCCCATAATGTCTATAGGACGATTGGTCATCCGGCCTACCCCGACTAGAGTAATCCTTCCGTCCACGGTGACTCCGACCTCGATATCCGCCTCTATCTTCTTGGCCACGTCTTCCTCCACCTCTATACGCCTGGCTATAGAAGGACTGGGGATTTCTGAGATCCACATTGTGAATCTCCATCTCCTCAACTGACCAATTGTCATCAGGAGAATATGCGTAGACTCTTCCTAAGTTCCCATTACCTAGAGAGGTCATATCCCCTTGCATTTGGCCAAGCTGGAAAGGTTGTACGACAGGACAAGCTCCAGGATAGTGTTGAGGTTGCATTGTGGCCATTGAAACGGGAATATCGACCGGTTTGTAATCACCACTACCCAACTGAGGTTGGGTTCCTGGAAAGCCAGGGATCTTATGCATGGACCCATAGTGGGGGCTCATATTCATAGGTCGCTGGCCATTTTCTTGACCTCTATCCAATGTGGAAGGAACAAATGGCAAGACATCCATCCGACCATGAGGAACATGGTTTAAGGCTTCGTGAGGCATCGATTGAGGCTGGATATGATGGTACCCAACGGATGAAGGCGAATACATCTGATTCCCATGAGGTCCACAGGGTTGCGCTGAAAACTGCATTTGAGGGGAAGCTGGGTAATTCCCAGAATAGGCACTTTGGCCAGAAGTTGTTGACCAGGGCATTGGTACTCTTGGCGGGACTTGCATCGGAAGGGATTGAGGATGATCATTGTACCCTCCCATCTCTATAGGACCAACAGGACCGCTACCAACTGGTACCGGTGCAACGGGAGCATGACTCTCCAATGAGGTCTCAGGGATTGAGCTGGAATTCCGTGGAGGAGAAGGGTTTTCTGGTTGCCATGAAGTCATGGTGGGATTGGCGGGAGAGTCAGGAGGAGGAGGAGCTCTGAGATGCATCTGATAGGCTTGGTTAAGTGGACCCAGATAAATGATGGGAGGAAACATTGGCTGAGAGTATGCCTGAGGAAATTGGGAGCATGTGAATAAACTTACGAATAGTATGTAAAGAAATAGTGATGGCCATTAATGAAGTCATTAAAGACGCAACAAATGGAAAGAAGAAGTGTACCTTCACACCGAGGTTGAAGAAGAACTTGAGGACATTGATATCTGAAATATATATGTATAAAAAAAAACATTACCAAGATTAAAAAATTGGCATTTAGCCCTGGATAACGGTCTACTGGGAGGATATTGTAGTCAATTCAATGGCTCAGATCTTTGGGGTTTTCACTACCTTGTGGAAGGTCTTCTCCTTTTTGGGAGAGGGAAAAGGGAGGCAGTGGTTCCACCTCTCCCTTCTCGTTGAGGGGGAATCCTGGGTAAACCGGGTCCTGGAGGAGCTGAGACCATTGGAGATGAGGATAGGGCATTTGTTGGGGTTGGGATGGGTGGTCAGGAGCAGGGGCTACACCTGGCGGACAAGAAGATGCTCTGTGAGAACTCGGTTGATTATACTAGGAAGTCAACATTTGTAACCAGATTTGCTTGATGCATTGCAAGTAATGTCATGTCTAAATGTCAATCACGTTTACACACTGCCTCCGAAACATTCGTCCGTCATAAACAAAATTGGCATTTTGCCAATTAGCAGGCATTTTGAAAGGTGTTTTGACAATTCAGAGCCACCGTACAAGTGAACGGTCATTTTCAGAACTCTTCAAGATTAATTGTTTCACAGAAATTGGGGGTCTTCTTTTTAATATGTGGCTCCAGTGTCGCTAGCAAAGCATCAAAATAAGCCACTGAATTAAGTTAACTTTGAATCGCTAGGGATAATCCCGCAGCTCCTTGATGAGGAGGGACTCTCCTTCCTCTCTACGTATTCTCAGGATTAGATGGATGGACTCAATATTTCCTTTCTTTTCCTCTTTTTAAGAAGAGAGAGGACAACAAAATCAGCCTCAGTGCTTGAAAACTCAAGTTTGTATTGTTTTGTGATTGAGTTCGATACGTATTAATCCGTAGAGAAACGTGTGCAAGGTTTCTGTTCGTGACGAATTTTTAGCATGCCGCATACAAAAAAAAACAAGCGGCAACCTTACGGTCTCTCTCTTGAACCCAACACGGAAGTGACTTAAACTGCAATTCATCGACTGGCCACTAGAGACAGGCTGCAGAAGAGAGTCAATCCCATGTTAAATCTCCAAAATTTACAGCAGAAAAATATGTGTTTACAGCCTAGTGCAAAAAGTGGTTTTGGTATAGCTAGTTTTGCCCTTCATGACGACTATGAGGGGCGTGAATACTTTTATAACACATCCGTTTAAATTACATTACGCCTTAGTTCTGCATAATTAAGGGCGTGGCCACTTGATTGACAGGTGGATTGCCGCTGCTGTCCCGTCTGGTAGAGTCACGTCACCTCAGCTAATCCCGCCTCTTTGCCCATTTTCGGAGATGGTTCTCACTACGGAACATGAACTCCACGGGGAGGAGTCGGATCCAGATCCGACTCCTCCCACCTTACATACACCTAAACCTACCCAACTCCTAAACCCAACCCTAATCCCTAATCTCCACCCCTTGAAGCCTTATCCGACTCCTCCCCGTAGATCTCATGCACTGCATTGAGGTGCTACTGCATTTTCGGTTTATCACACCACCAAGATGGCGACAGCCGGCTCCGCCCACTTTGTACCTCAAAAATACTCTTCAGAAACCTACAGGTGGCGTCAAGTCCATACTTCTACAATCTATGGAAAATTCGGACTCAGTGTGTAAGAACCTTAAGTCTTAATCAGATTAAACTTACCAGAGGAAGGTATGGCCGATGTTTCACAGGGTTGTGGATCTGACGCATTGCATGGTGACTGAGGTAAGTCTGGAGGTGGAGCATGGGCAGGACCAGAGGAAGGGGTGATGGAGGGGGCATGAGCTTTGGGAAGAGGGATTGGTGTCATAGCGGTATGAGAATCTACTGTCTTTTGGGCAATTGGTGGACCACTTCTTTCGTCAATGGGAAGGGTGGTAGAAGGCGGTTCTGGGGCATCTGGTATACGGGCAGCTGCCGGAGCAACAGGTATTGCAGAGGCAGGTAAGAGGGGTTGATTGGAAATAAAAGTGGTTTGAATGGGCGGGGTGGATTCAACCGGGGCATCTGGGATTGAGCCAGAAGATGCAAGAGCAACTCGAGTTGGGATAGCAGGAGGTACTTGGACAGGGGTGATCGGAGATGCAACCAAGTTGGTCTGAGATGGTGCTTGATTGGAGTGGGTAATCTTCTCAGATGTGGGGAGCACTGGGGTCGTTTGCAATGAGGGTTGGGTCGGTTTCAATGCAGGGGCAGATTGAGTGGGAACTGAGACTGCTGCCACTGATATGGGCTGTAAAGTGGACACCAACTGACTGTTGTAAGGGCTTCGAGGATGGCTATTCTTTGGCTGAATAGGGATCTTTGCCTCAAGAGAGGATTTATCAAGACCAGGGGGAGTAGCAGATGAAGATGGGACTGTTTTGGGGCCGGAGAAGATAACAGCGGGATGTGGAGTTGGAGAGACAGGCTTGGGTTTCTCTTGCAATTTCTCTTTTATTGTTGGAGAAGATCTCTGCACTGGTTCCTCAGAAACCCTTATCTAGAACATAATATAAACCAGCAACTTGTAAAGACAAAGAATTTAGATTAACATTGAAGGGACAGGATATATTGCTTGTTTTGTTGCCATACACCTGGATATGGTGATTACAACACTTTCTAGTATACTTGGTTATCTAAAACAGTGTTTCCCAACCCTGTTCCTGGCGGCACACCAACACTGCGCGTATTCTTTGTCTCCCTTATCAAACACACCTGATTCAACTCATCAGCTCATAATCAGATGGGTTAATGAGCTGATGAGTTGAATCAGGTGTGTCTGATTAGGGAGACAAAGAATACGCGCAGTGTTGGTGTACCGCCAGGAACAGGGTTGGGAAACACTGATCTAAAAGACATAAGTTGAGTACCAAATGAAACACTACACACTATATACTTCTATTATATACTCAACTTTGTAGTGTATATGTTTATTTTATAAGGTTATTTTGTCATTCAGCATCAGAGCCTGATTCCCCCCACAATTTATTCTACAAAACAGAACAGAGTAATGGAAATTGGTATGCAATTAAGTGTGCAAATTGGGAGCACTTCACTTGTCAAAGCCATAATGAATAGTCCTGAATCAGCTGTTATAAACTCACCCCATGTTTTTCTTCAATGGCGCTCTTCTGTCTCTGTACAGGCTTCTGGGATGTTTCTGATAGGCAAAAACCAAAATATACTTCAGAATAATAATTCCATTTATAAATAAATATATGATCAGCCATGTTAGCAATACCAAGGCAATGCAATATTTTTTTTTAAAGTGATTGTCCATTGTGCTTATGTGTAAATATACATTATAAAGAACCAAATTTGTCAAGGTAATCACCTAACTTGATATACTTGTGTCTTTATAATGTATATTTAGAAAATGCAATTTTGTAAAACCTGTATATAAAGGGGGCGGAGCTTCACCTGTCTCTGAAACACACTCCTTCTGTTCCTTCTTCCGGGAGCCTTTCCTTTCCCCTCCTTTCTTTACGACCTCACCAGCAGTGGCCTAAATTCAGAAGAAACTATTAAGTACAAATATATGGAGTTGTAGCTTTGTCAATAGGTGAGGTACTTTACACAAGCACTGCACTGGAGTACTAAAGTACTGAACTGACCTGGGGCCATATTCACAAAGAATTTTAAGGCTAAAAGTAGCTCCTAACTGGTGAATTTAGGAGAAACTCCTAAAAATAATGGGCCTGTCACTCCTAACTTTAGGACTCCTAACAGCCCCTGAGCTGAATAAAGGCACTATAAGAGCTTCATTAATCTTAATTTAGATATTTGATGAAGTTTGCAATTGATTCTGTAATTTTCTTATTACTCTAAAGCTGCATTGTAACAATATCTATTGAATAAAGCGTATATTTAATATGAAGAATTTCGAGAGATAAAATCAGGGTGAATGAAATGACCCTAATAAACTTTCTTAATAAATGTCTCTATTTGCCAATGCATATTATTAAGAAAGGTTGTGTTGAGGATAGTGCTGTCAAATCAATTAATCACATTTAACATAAAAGCTTGTTTATATATAAATACAGTATATATGCATACATGAGTATATATACACTCACACACATATATTATATAAACACAAACCTTTATGTTGGATATGATTAAACAATTTGACAGCACTAGAAATGTTTGTTTTTCTTGTTCTTTTAAATAAAATTGTTTATTTTCCCCAATGACAATGTTTTTCCCTTTTGTCATAGCCATGGGGTGTATAATATCACTAAGCAGTCCCACCAAACATTATTCTACCTGAATATCATGCTTCACCACACACTACAGGTGAAACTCGAAAAATTTGAATGTCGTGCAAAGGTTTGTGTATTTCAGTAATTTAAATAAAAAGGTTGAATCTAATATATGTAACTATTAGGGCTGTGCAAAAATTAATTGTGATTAATCGCATCCAAAATAAAAGTCTGTGTTTACATAATATATTTGTGTGTGCTGTATATAATTATTTTGTATATATAAATACACACACATGCATGTATATATTTAGGAAAATGTGTTATTCATAAATAAAATATTTATATTTATATAATATAGATTATGTATTTATTTATATATACAGAATTTAAGCGCAAATAATTCTTAAATATATACATGCATGCATAGGTATTTATATATACAAAATAATTATATACAGCACACACAAATATATTATGTAAACACAGACTTTTATTTTGGATGCGATTAATCGCAATTTATTTTTGCACAGCCCTAATAACTATATACATATGCATGATTATACTTTTCAGAGGGCCGACATTTCTGTATTTAAAATCCTTTTTTTTTATTGATTTCATGTAATATTTTAATTTTCTGAGATTTAGAATTCGATGTTTTCATAAGCTGTAAAATAATCATTTTTCACAATATTCAAATTTTTCGAGTGTCACCTGTATAGAGGGTAAATGTGTTTGCAAGGGCTGCACCGTCTGAGGGCTTGTTCCTAACGAGGGGAAGTTGAGCTCGTCTTTGTGAAGAAGCTCCAGCACGACGCTCTCCTCTTCCTCCTCTGGAAGAACACACACAGGACTGCCTCGCTGCTCAGACCGTCTGCAAACACACACCAGAAAGAATTTTACACAAATCAAGTGTCTTTCGAAGCCTCTTTCTGCACAAAACGAGCAGTGTTGGGGGTATCGTTACAAGTAACTTGAGTTACTTGTAATCAGATTACTTTTTCAAGTAACTAGTTAAGTAATGCATTACTAAACCAGAACTGCTAAGTAGCTAGAACTACCCGGTGCGAAAGCCCCTTAAGTAATGCAATTACTTACTTTTTTTGGGAGTAACGCAACATTGTAATGCATTACTTTTTAAAAAGTAACTTTCCCCAACACTGAAAATGAGCACGCATAAAATGAAACTGTGACACACACCTGAACTTCTCCTCCGGGAAGGCTTGCGGAGGCCAGGAGTGTTGCTTATTAACTCGACCACTGGAAGCTGACTGAAGCGGGGCTTTGTTTGACCTTCGACCTCCTCTGGTCTCCCATTCTGCATTAAGAAACCCAGGCAGTGAGTGTGTGTGCGAGTTGATGCTGTGAAAGTGTGTTTTTGACCTGGAGAGGTCGTACCGGAGGGCGTCTGCGCGCCGTTGTTCGGTACGCTGTGTCTTTTGCTCTTGTCTGACACCGTCTGCCACAACTGGGGCTCTTCAGGCGGAAGACGCAAACTCAACAACGGCACAGTTTCTCTAAACACACAAACACAAGGTTATTCATAGTTTAATATTGTATATTGTTTTTTTAAGGGTTAAGAATATACATTTTCAGTAAAACAATTTGTTTTTGTCTAAATTGTGTTTTTCTTTTCTTTAGAAATAAAATAAAAGAATAAATAATAAAAATAAAATAATAAAAATAAAAGCAACAAAATATTTTCATCAAAGAATTTCCATGGTATTGACTGTTGGTTAATGGAAATAAAAGATAATAATAATTTGGCTAATTTAAAAATGTTTTTTTTGTTATCAATATACAAAGAGCAATTTAAGTATACATATATACACTGTTGTTCAAAAGTTTTGGATTGGTAAGATTTTTTATGTTTTTAAAAGAGGTTTCTTCTGCTCACCATGCATGTATTTGATTAAAAATACAAAATAAAATTGTAATATTATTGCAGTTTAGATCATCTGTTTTCTATGTGAATATATAGTAAAGTGTGATTTATTCCTGTGATCAAAGCTGAATTTTCAGCATCATCACTCCAGTCTTCAGTGTCACATGATCCTAAAGAAATCACTCTAATATGAGGATCTGATGATCAACAAACATTTATTATTATTATCAATGTTGAAACATTTGTATTTCAGGATTCTTCTGTGAATAGAAAGTTTAAAAGAACAGCATTTATCTGAAATAAGAAAGCTTTTGTTACATTAAACACTAACGTTTAAAAGTTTGGGGTCAGTAAGAATTTTTTTTTGGGGGGGGGGGGGGGTGATAAAAGAAATCAATACTTTTATTCATCAAGGATGAACTCAATTGAAGACATTTATAATGTTACAAAAGATTCTATTTTAGAAGATTAAAGATATTTTTTTCTCGCAATTGCGACTTTATTTCTCAGAATTACAACTTTATTTCTCACAATTCTGACTTCATATCTCGCAATTGTGAGATAAAAAGTCGCAAATATTATTATTATTATTTTTATTCAGAGGCTGACACAAGCTTCCATGCCTTCACACATATATAGAGATAAATAAAAGACATACGGCCTGTTGAGTTCCTCAATGAACACCGTGACTGGCCCATTGTCAGGACTGACTTCCTTAACGTAAGCGTTATAGAAGCGATTACTGCCACTCAGCTGCACCTGAGGAAGACAGAGAAACCAAATCAAGACAGCGCTGAAGATCATCATACATTTAATGTGGAGATATGCATTTCATATGTTAAATGCTTCACAGGGTGTTTTAAACAAAAAACATGCAGAGACTAGGTTAAAAAATACAAATAACAATTCAAACACAAAAATATATATTAAAACAACATAAAAGTATTAAATTAATAAAAACAAAAGCAGGGAAATATATAATTTAAAAAAATAAAATAACAGCTCATATATAAACTACTGTTCAAAACGTTGGGGTCGGTAACATGTTTTGTTTCTTTGTTTTTTTTTAAAGAAATGAATACTTTTATTCAACAAGGATGCATTAAATTGATCAAAAGTGATGGTAAAGACATTTATAATGTTACAAATGTTTCTATTTCAAATTAATGTTGTTCTTTTGAACTTTATTTTCATCAAAGAATCATGAAAAAGAAAATGTTTCACGTTTTCCACAAATATTAATCAGCATAATGAACTGTTTCCAACACTGATAATAATCATAAATGTTTGTTGATCATCAAATCCTCATATTATGGAGTGATTTCTGAAGGATCATGTGACACTTTGATCACAGGAATAAATTACACTTTACTATTATATTCACATTATTTTAAATTGCAATAATATTTCAAAATTTTCACTGTACTTTTGATCACTAGCTTGATCCCCACTCTAAACTTTTAAATGGAGTATACATGTAATAATGAAATGCTACTAAACACACACACTGCTAACCTTGCACTTGTCTCCGATAGCGTATTGCATTCCTGCGGCAATGCAGAAATCTCGCTGCTGTTGAACTAAACACACACACAGTTATTAAAAATATTAATACAAGTAATTCAATCAAGATACTAACTATATTTCAAAACATTAATGAAAAAAGAAATGTACTTCGTTTAGAGCGGAGCCACACATCATACTCCACGTTCCTGTAGAGGGCGGGGTTTAGGGACTTCTGCGCCTTAGCGGACAGAAAGCCACGCCCCCTTCCTCGAGGCTGGCCCCTCCCACGACCCTGAAGCACAGACAGACCCGTCACCACAATATTTCATCATACAAAGTCAGTGTCTTCAAAAACACTGATATTTCAATCTTCAAGAGAGAGAAAATCACCCTCGGCGGTCTGGCGTTCGTCACACTGGCCGTCTTTTCTCCGCTTTCACTGGACCTAATAAGACCAAACACACACACACCAACATTTTTAATAAAACTAGTTATGAAATTGTATTTACAATGTATTTAACCTCTGTTGATAGATATTTCCAAGTGAAGCAGATCATCACATTTTTTTAATTTATACACATGGAGTTTCCATTCAGTGTTTCACCAAATTCACATAAAAAGTTATAATAATATAATATTTTATAAAAAAATAAAAAAACTTATAATATAATAAGCTTTCTACTTCAGAAAAATGCTGTTCTTTTCAATCTTTTTAACTTTCTATTCAAAGAATCCTGAAATAAAACTGTTTCAACATTGATAATAATCAGAAATGTTTCTTGATCATCAGATCATCATATTAGAGTGATTTCTGATGGATCATGTGACACTGAAGACTGGAGTAATGATGCTGAAAATACAGCTTTGATCACAGGAATAAATTACACTTTACTATATATTCACATAGACAACAGATGATTTAAATTGCAATAATATTTCACAATATTACCATTTTATTTTGTATTTTTAATCAAATAAATGCAGCCTTGGTGAGCAGAAGAGACTTCTTTTTTTAAAACATTAAAAATCATACCAATCCAAAAGCTTTGATATTTTATATATATATATGAAGAGTTCAGATGCAAAAGCCTCTAAGTGCCATTTGAAATTTTCTTCTAAAATGATAATTTTTATCAAGCTTGTATATTTAAGTTCAGTAATTTCACTTAAATGGCAATTAAGATTACCTATTAATTGTCATTTAAGTGAAATTACTGAACTTAAATATACAAGTTTGATAAAAATTATAATTTTAGAAGAAAATTTCAAATGGCATTTAGAGGCTTTTGCATCTGAACTCTTCATATATATATATTGTAAGCCTATAGATTAAGATATGCCAAAACCAGTCCAACATGTCATCATCCGCTTATTAAAAACTATAATCACACTCTCCAAATGATATTGCAAAAGAAAACGTGCGAATACGTACCAGAACTCGTCTTCCTCCAGGTCAGACTCTTCACTGCTCTTGCATTCTTCCGAGTCGAGTTTTTCTCGTCCTCGTCCTCCTTTCACACACGACCCTAAAACGCTGCGGTCGACGCCACACACGCGCTCATACAGCAGCTCGTACAGGATCGCTACAGATAGAGAAACGGTTCGGTTGGGTTCTGATACTGAAAGCATGTCGCAGAATAGAGAAGAAGCACTTGCACTCACACTGACAAACAGCAGCACTTTTCTCAAAAGATTGGGGGTAAACACTGTCATAATGGTTTCCATTGAGGAAGCACAGTCGCACCTGACAGAAAGAGAGAGAGAGAGATTTCAGTGTTACGGCGATTACATTTTTTTTAATAATCGTGCATGAATGCAACTCTGCACCTTATCAGGGAAGCCGTTCTCTGTGATGTTAACGGGGGGTTGATCAGGCACCTGGAAAATAATGAAATCATGCCTGGAAGAAATAAACATTACACCATCAGAGACAGTAAACCAACAGTTTACACTCTTAATATAAAATCTGCTGATATTAAAGTAAAGCCGCTGTTGTCGTGTTCAGACTGACAGCAATATTATGTGAACAGAAGTCATTTGATTTCAATGTCGAACAATGCAACAAAGTTGAGGATTAATTAACTCTATGCAAATGAGCCTTTCCATGGAAAACTACATCAGAAATCACTTGCATTGCTTTAATTCATGCATTGATAATCTTGTTCATCATATGATGCATTTAGCACTGCTGCGATTTACAGTTTACAGGAAACACTTTTGCCTCCAGGATCTTCATTTATAGCAACAAGAAAACCGAATCATTGTCAAACTAGACATTTGATTTTATAAATCCCATTTTGAGCATTTTGAGCACAACTGGCTGTCAGTGAACAAGACATCATCACAGTTCATGCCTCAAATACACAAGTAAATGTAATAATCTCACTTATAGAGCTCAGCCAGAACGGTGATCTCCACCTGTCCAACCCAGCTCTAAACGGATGGAGGAATAAAGAGAAAGAGTGTTAGAAATGTCAACATTTTACCATTAAAAGAGTTGAATAAGAAACTAAACAAGTTGCCTGAATGTACAAAGTTTAGTAGTTACCTGAGGATCTCGTAAATTCTCCAGGTATTTCTCAAAATCGCCTTCGATAAACTACCACACACATGGAGAAAGAACAAGGACAAGTTTAATACAGCAGGTCAGAGGTCAACTGACACTTTCATAAATGCAATGTAAAGTAAATATATGAATATAAAATGTATTTTTAATTTTAGCCTCACCAGCTCATAGTTAGATCTGTTCTGTTTCAGATAATTCACACAGGCCGCACGTACTTTAGTGTGTAAACCCTGGCAGTGCAACACCTGTCAATCAAACACACACACACCTGTCAGTCCGTATATCTATATTGAAAAATATATGTTGGACGGAGTCATAAACATTCTGTTTATTACACTTTATCATTCAGTTGTCAACCTGGGATAACAGGTTTATCGAAACTCAAAGCACTGAATTCATTCAGAATGCAAACTTCATAAGTGATGATTCAGCAACACCTGATCTCAACCGTATCATTGAGTCCATTATATAATAATGTATTAAAACCATTAATAATTCAATATGAATAACATTAATATTACAGTCTCGAGACATATCCTTAAGTTCATCTAACAAATAATCAATATTTTCCAAGGTTAAATAAAACATCTGAAACTACATAACTTCGAATATGAATGAATATTTATGTTTACATTTAATAAGAATAAAGAAATGAGTAATTATAATAAGGCACCTGATCAGGTAATGATTATTTAATAAATTGTGTCCTGTAGGGATTTACGAACCTGTACAATATCTTAATAAAATTATTATTTAATAAATCATTCATATCAAACTTCATGGGAATTTAAGCAAAATCAAGACAACCGATACTATGAAACTTTAATGATTATAGTTTAGACACTCAAGTCTCAAATTATAACTTTTAGAGATCAAATAAGTAATCATTTATTTAAATATGAAGCACTTAATAGTATTTAAGCAGAAATAAACCACACCCATGTTATTATTATTAGTAAGTTAGCATAAACTGCTAGTGTGCTAAAGCTAATTAGCTTCAGATAAACTAAAAGGTGATTTTGACAAACCGTAGAGACTACAAACCGTGTCATATAGTTCACAAGTGCTATGGAAACAGGGAACAGAGTTACTTCAGTTACTTTGAGTGACATTTTAAGCACTCCGTGACACATTTAAGGCGTATTAGGGACGTTTTAAGTGTTTTTGAATTTGTTGGCTGTCTTTATAAACATTAAAATCGTAACACATTAAAAATTTGGGTTGTAAATATCAGTATCAGTCTTCTGACCTGTTCTGCCACGGCCCTGAACAGACATGACCCGTCCTTGGCGATCTTTTTGCGGTAAAAGCCCAGCGAGCGCAGGTACTCGTCCATGCGGGACTCGTGCGTCCTGTCACCGGCCGGCTGCTGCTGAGCGCCCGCTGATGCCGCCTGGAGCTCCATGATGATCCCACTCCAACACAATCCCAAAATAAATCACGCTATATCTGCAGCTCGAGTTTCCTTACCATCCCTGCACTCCAGCTAAATGCTTCTGATGGACTGGATTTACTGGATTTGCTTTTGATTTCAATGCAAAGCAAAGTTGAAGCTGTTTCTGGTTCAGTTGCATAGCCTACACACACGAACACACGCGTCCAGGGCTGAATATACTGATAATCCCAGGTGATCACGAGCGCGTGAAGCAGGTAAATGTGCAGTTTCTTAAAGCATTACGACACATTTACGAAAATAAAAGGAACCGAGTGATTTTCGGGAGACGATGGGAGATGTAGGCGAAAAAGAAAGTGAAACTACAAAACCGTTCAGCCACAGCATCTGAACCATGATCGATCTGAACTGAAAGAGAAAGTAGCAAGTACATATTACATAAATAAATAGAATATACATTTAAAATGCAAATGCATATTTATTTATTCACAATGACGTATCACACTGACATGTGAGGACGGAACACGTAAAAAATGTCTTGAAAATAATAGAGGAAAATAATAATGTATTATAAATAAAGTAAATATCTGAACATCTTGAATCAGATACCTTCCATTTTATAGTTATGTTAATTTTAATATATTGATATATTAACATAATGTATTGATTTATTAATTTATATTGATATATTAACATAATGTATTGATTTATTAATTTATATTATTATTATTGATATATTATAATAATTTAGGGCATTGTGTGAACATCTTGAATTATATCTCAACTACCCCAATTATATTTCTAATATTTCTTAATACATATATTATTGAATTTTATATCTTTTTTTTTTCTCGTGCATAAAAATAAAGGCTATATAAAATAGCAAAGAAACCCTCTATATGTCTGTTGATAAGGATCATGATAAAGTAAGTAAGTTTCTATTAAATATTTTAATATAGGCTAACTATAAAAAATAATTGTTTATATATTATTAGAGAGAGAGTGTGTGTGTTTGTGTGAGAGAGAAAGAGTGTGTGAGACTGAGAGAGAGAGAGAGAGAGTGTGTGTGTGTGTGTGTGTGAGAGAGAGAGAGAGTGAGTGAGTGAGTGAGTGAGTGAGTGAGTGAGTGAGTGAGTGAGTGAGTGAGTGTATGTCTATGAGAGAGAGAGAGAGAGAGAGAGAGTGTGTGTGTGTGTGTGTGTGTGGAGGAGGATGTAGCAGTTCCTGGATCAGCAGCTGTTGCACATCCTGGACGAGAAAGAGAGAGAGAATGAAAGACATCAGGATGAAAGGAAGGCAGAATTAGGAAAGAAAGAAACTGTCCGGTGTGTGAGTTGGAGAGAGATGAAGCTCCAGCAGAGACACTGCAGTCGTGTGTGTTTGTCTGATCAGCAGGACAGAAGCTTCTTCAGTGTGAGTACGTGTTTCATTAATATCAGTAATTTGCCATGAACTAAATGCATTATTTCAATCTTTAATTAAACTTTGACCATCTATTTCTGAAAGTAACTTTGATTTTATAATATTTTGATGTATAACTATATGAAAAATAAATGTACTAAAATATATTTGAAATACATTTATTTTATGCTAAGTATACTAGTGTACATTTAAATGTTTATTAAATACAGTATAAATACCCTGTAATTGTGCTTTTAGTATACTAAATTGATCTACTCAAAGTCTGTTAAATTGGAACTAATGTACGCTTTATCTGAAAATAGTGCTTCAACTACAGATTCACTTCAGAGTATTTGATTATTAAAGTGGAACTATTGCAAGAATAATTAACGTACACTTAAAATATCTTGCATTTAAAGACAGATATATCATACTATCCTTCCTAGTAGGAATATTAAAACACTTCTTAGGTTTAATATTAATAAATGTGCATCGTGCAATATAAAAAGTGCTCAAATAAAGTTTCATTATTTATATCTGTTAGTCTCATGTGATATGTCTGTAGATATGTTCATAAATTTGTAGTATTGTATGAAATAAATGGATTTTAATTACATTTTTGTATAGGTATTTTTCACTATAGGAAAATTATATAAAAAGTTTAAAGATTAAAAACAAATTATTTAAAAGCTAAATAAAAATGCTGAGATGAATTTCCAGATAATGCATGAAATGATCAAATGCAAAAGACAATTGACAAAAAAAATGTGAAATTGCTTTTGAAATTGCTTATATATATATATAAAAGCCTTATATTTAAGTTCAGTGATTTCACTTAAATAACAATTAATTGTCATTTAAGTGAAATCACTGAACTTAAATATACAAGCTTGATAAAAATTATCATTCTAGAAGAAAATTTCAAATGGCATTTAGAGGCTTTTGCATCTGAACTCTTCATATATATATATATATATATATATAAATAAATAAATATATATGCATATAATGATGGACGTAATTACAGAAAGCACAAGATGAAGATGATGATGGAGATGATGAAGATGATGATGAAGGCAGTGTTGGCTGGGTGTGTGATTATCTGTGTGTTTTCCGGCCGCGGTGTGTGTTTCTCTCGTGGAGCGAGTGTCTCGTCGTGTGTGAGCATGAAGCCCGGACACATCAGCTCCTTTCCACAACACACACGCACACACTCCTCCGTCACCATACACACCAGCCGATCAGTGTACCTGCCACAACACACACTCACAGGTACACGCATATATCTATCTATCTATCTATCTATCTATCTATCTATCTATCTATCTATCTATCTATCTATCTATCTATCTATCTATCTATCTATCTATCTATCTATCTATCCATCTATCCATCTATCCATCTATCTATCTATATATCTGTCTATCTGTCTATCTATCTATCTATCTATCCATCCATCCATCCATCCATCTCTCTGTCTGTCTGTCTGTCTGTCTATCTATCTATCTATATGTCAAAAAGTTGTCTAATGTGTGTGTGTGTATGTGTGTGTGTTGTTCTGTCAGTTACGGTTCAGAGCTCGCGGGCGTTTATGGGGTTTCTGCTGCAGGCTCGCTCTGTTCTGGAGGACCGGGTCGTCGGCGAGTTCACACTCCACCCGCCCAGCACACACACACTGTCCTGCCTCGACACGGACGACACCGTCACACACTCAGACAAAACGCTCAAGAGGAACCTGTCCTTCAGCTGGAGGGCCCCGACACACCCCAGCGGAGACCTGCGCTTTTAGTAAGAGAAACATCAGCATGCTGTCACAACTGTGTGTATCTCTGGATTAAAGTGTGTGTAAATGCACAAAATGCAAATGCATTCATTTAAATGTCTAAGCAGGAACACACGTCATGTCTTCATCTGCACAACACACAAACGTGCAACTAATTCCCTTTTCAATCTCTCTCATAGCATCACGCTGGTCCAGTCCTATTTTGTGTCCTGGTCGCGAATCAGATCAGCCGTGGTGCATGATGGGACACGCAGGTCGCCGATCACTGACAGTGTAACAAGACAACCGACGGGTGATTATGACCAACACACAATATATGCACACACACCGTTGTGTATAACTAGTGGACTTTAGGGTGGCTAGAAAGAAATGTTTATTTTTTCTGTGCAGGCTCAATACTGGAACAAACAGGCAAACACACATCCCTGTCCAAATACACAACCACATCTACCAACACAACCCCTTCTGTTTACACACACACAAACACACAATTAGTAAACGTCACTCAAACACCCCTGTCCTCGTATAGACACACACCTACACACACTAACACATATGCACCATATAACACAAACACCAACACAATCTCAACATATAGCACACACACAACCCCTTCTTTTAACACACACACAAACACACAATCACTAAACATCACTCAAACATCTCTGTCCTCGTATAAACACACATCTACACACACTTTCCCAAGAACATCTACATCTCACAGCTCTACAATCGCTAAAATAGACACAAACATACACAAAACTACACAAACACACACTGTCTCAGATCTATTATCACACAGTGCAGATACACAGGCAACCATGCAACAAACACACACTGTCGCGAATCTACTGTCACAAACCCACAGTGCAGATACACACACAACCATGCAAAAAACACACACTCTCCCGAATATACTGTCACACACCCACAGTGCAGATACACACACAACTATGCAACAAACACACACTCTCCCAAATCTATTATCACAAACCCACAGTGCAGATACACAGACATCCATGCAACAAACACACACTGTCCCGAATCTACAGTCACAGACCCAGAGCACAGATACACAGGCATCTATACAACAAACACACACATATACGCCTTCAGTACACACTCACAACACACAGATCTTCACAGCATCCCTCCATCCCGAAGCTCTCCGTCGATCCCTCTCCAATTTTTTCCCATCCTGGGAGCCAACAGAGGGCGCCGTCTCTCTGACCCCTCGCAAGAAAGACACTTCAAATCAGTTTAGAGATGTTCCCAAACACGCTAAAAACACGCCTGGAGTCCCGGAGAGAGGGAACGAGACACCGGAGCACACTCCCGGGAAGAGCACATCCGAACTGGGCCTGTTACTGGGCCTGTCGGGCGCGCTGGGAATGGCCGTGGCCGTGGGTCTCCGGTACCTTCAGAGAAAACACTGCCGCAAGCGAACCGCGGTGTCGCTCAACGACTGTAACCACGAAGACCGAGGCATCATCCACGTTCAGGAGTGTGGAGACCTGGTGCAGGTGCGCAAAATACGCCAAAACAGCTTCCTCGTGCTTCAGGCCGAGTACAACCTCATAACACCGCCCGCAAACTGAACAGGCAGAGGCTCAATTCCCAACAAGGCTGCACTTCTTTGATCAAAATAAACTAAAAGTTAGGGTTATATATAAATAATATAGCATATAAATAAATATATAAAAAAAATAGCAGGTTAAAGTTGTCACTTTTTGGGGGGATTTGCAAAAACGCACCGTTTGTGCCTGGCCCTTTAAATGCAAATGAGCTGCTGCAGAGCAGCCGCGATAGAGTGCCGAAGTGATGACGTCACGTTGTAGGACGCACGACTCAGAAGCTAGCGGCGCATGGGTTCCCTCGGTCGAAAAGCAATGCCTTTTCCCCATAGACTTTTGGAAAATCACAAAAAATAAGATCTGTGTTTAACAAAGAGTAGTGACCCTTACACGTTTTGTCTAGCAAGATAATCTTTACAAGTTAATCCAAAATGTATACATTTTGAAGCCTATATAAGGTTTTAAAAAACACAATCAGACACAATAAATTAAAAAAAAAAAACTAAAAGCAGGTTATAACTGTGTGTTTTATGTCATAGATCAAAACGTGAAAATATTTAGAGGCTTTGTTCACCACAGACCTTATTTCAGGCGATTTAGCAAAGACCCATTCAAAAACCCCAGACTTTAGAGCGAGGGAACCGTAATGCTAAAATGCTAACTCACTTCCGCGTTTTGGCCTACAGAGTGACGTCGTAACCTCACACAGACACACTGAAATGACAGAAACTGTTCTCCCTTTAATGTTAAAACGGAGTCAGTCAATGATGGAGAGACTCAAGATGAAGTGACAACATTGGAGCTTGTCCCCTAATAACTGTTTTCTATTGTAATACATTTAAAACTAAATTCATTCATGTGATCAAAATTTGCAGCATCATTACTCCAGTCTTCAGTGTCACATGATCCTTTAGAAATCGTTCAGATATGCTGATTTGCTGCTTTTACTGTCACTTTTGATCAATTTAACGCAGCCTTGCTGAATAAAAGTTTCAGTTTCTTAAAAACTACTAGAAAAACAAAACTATCCAAGTAATCCTTTCCAAACACAGATACTGTATTAATGACTGCAAGACAAAAAAGCAGAAAGTGCTTTTGCCTTTAGTGAAGATAAAATGTTGTTTAATAACCATAAATGATACATTTCAGACTGAATACTAGTTTAAAAGCACAAGTTAAGCATAAATAAACTAAGATAGTAGAAAAGTTTAAACACAATAGCGCCTTTTGAAAGAGTAAATCACTGTTGAATTATTTAGTTTTAATGTTCTCACCCATTAGACTAAAAAAATGTTAGATAACTATAACCTGTATTTGATTTGAATAAAGATATGTTTTAATAAGTTGAATAAATACATTTATTTTGAAGAGCGTATGGTGTGTTTGGGATCAAAGTTGTAATTTTTTGTGTGATATACTACAAAACACGTTTACAAACCTCATTTAGACAAAGTTAATGACTGTTTATTGTCTTCAGTAACATAACACAGCACAGTTGAACAGCTGATCTTAGCGTTTACTGCACCAGAACAAACGACCAACGGTTCAGTAACACTCCCGTCATCAAGGACGTGTAAGAGAGTTAGCAGGGCATTGAACAGTTTTACTGCTGCAAATCTAAGCCCAATGAAGCCACACTAATGTACCCTGGAAGTCGACATAACACACACAAACCCATCTGACAACGTCTGAGTGCTGTTGGAGTAAGAAAAGATTTCACTTCATATAAAAATAAAAATATACATTCAGGTATCTGTTTATAAAAGCTCATGGAATGGTTCGGTCCCGAGGGTCGAGTTAAGGCACTTGATCTCACGTATACTGTAAAACCCTGTTCTCGGCGTCTCGGCCTGGTTTGGTCTCGTTGTTTCTGGTCTGGTCTGGTTTGGTTTGGTTTGGTTTGGCTCAGCCAAGTGTTTCACAGCTTCCAGTCGACAGTGTAGTTCATATGGGTGAGAGAGTCTGTGAAGGAAGCAAATCAAGAGGTTAAAACACACCCAAACGAAGTGTAATAATATGTGTAATTTCAACATCTTATTGAATAGAGAAGCACACCAGAACTGGAAGCATAAATTAAATTACTATAAAATAAATAAAAAGAAAACAAAAAAAATGTCTCTTAAAAAGATAAAAATAAAAAATAAAACCCAAGGCTATTCATTAAACATTAAATCCGAACCCGACCCGAAACCCTTGAATTTTAGCAGACCTCAAGTGTGTGTGTGTGTGTGTGTGTGTGTGTGTTACCTTCTGTCTCCCGCTCATCCATGTTTTAATGGAGGGAAGAAGGATGCTGCCCAGCAGGATCTGAGCCGGATGATAGATCAACAGAGGCACTGATATCAGAGACAGATGCTCATAACCCTCAAACACGATCTTCAGCATGGGGATACCTACACACACACACACACACATTAAACCAGGGTTTTCAATTACAGAAGGTAAGTAATGATGATTCATATTTGTCTTATCCAGACAGAAGCCTGCGTTTTACCTAAAGTGAGGGATTTATGACATGATGAAATTAAAAAAAACTCACAGACAGCATAAAAACATTTATTAAATAATAATAGTTCAATGTGCAGAAACCAACCCTAAATACCGCAATTTGGAATTGCTCTACATACATATTTTATTACTAATATTGACATTAATTGACAGTTTTCACTAAAAATTAAAAGAAAAACTATGGCAATAAAATGTTATGTTTTTAGCTAAGTAAAAAAAAACATTTAATTATACATACATTATATATGTATGTATGTATATGTATATATATATATATATATATGTGTGTGTGTGTGTGTGTGTGTTTGTTTGTTCCAGAACATCATTTTAATTACATATCATCTTATAATAATATGTAATATTCAACTAATATTGACATTATTTTGTAGTTTTCACTTTAAAAATCAAATACAATGTTTTTTTTTAAGATAATTTGTAAAAAAAAAAAATATATATATATATATATATATATATGAAGCTTGCATTATTTTACCTAAAGTGAGGGATTTATGAGTCGCACAAAACAGGATGGCGACTGAATCCGCTGCTGTGAATCCTGAGGACTTCCTACAAACGTCACAAAATAAGATGCAAATAAACACACTGTGATATCCGTCACAGATCCAATAGTAAGTGGATCAGGATTATGTCTTAATCTACAAATGCAGAATTGTTTGGCTTGATATTAAACCAATAGCACCATGACAGAAAACTGTGTTTCTTACCTTGTAGACAGGAAAAATATCAGGGCCATGAAGCTCAACTGAATGGAAAATACTGAAAAACAGGGAAAAAAATAAGAAGAACAATGATGATTTTGTTCTCTTGAACACATGGGATGGAAAAACAAGATTTGTGCAATATTCACAATTTTGCCCATAAGTTAAATACGCAGCTCTGAATGTAAAGCTCACAGGGTAAACACACACTCACTCATGGGTAATATGGTGTGGAGTTAGCTATCTTCAATTAGCATATTCTGTCAGGATAATCTATAAATCATCATATTAACTGTTGTGAGATGCACACAGAGTGACTACAACAGCTCTTCCTCTTCTCAACATGGACTGTGTTCAGGGGGCGGGGTTTATGTAAATTTTAGGGTTGGTGATGTCAAGCTCGTGTAGTTCTTCCAGCCGTTTCTTTAAAAGCAAATATCTCAATATGCTTTGAACTTTGAGAGTTGTAACTTTGCAGATGTTGTTTATGCTCAACTAAAGTCACTACAGTTAGAAAAGTGAAATCCTAATCAACAACCGCTTTAATAAGTACACAATGGTTGCGACGGCCGTGCACTCACTGATGAAGACGACGAGCAGCAGGCTCAGGTGGTCCAGCTCGATGTTGGGGTTGGAGAAGGTGTCGCAGAAGGTGGTGTAGATGATCATGAGGAGGACGACACTGCTCACCGTCCCGAACGGAGGCTTCCGGCGGTCCAGACACTCTCTCAGGAACCTCCTGCACACCTACACACACACACACACCACATATTACGCCTGGGCACGTTTTATTCTCCATTAATCGTTTTTTAAATGTGGTCGATTCTCAAAGGCGATTTTGAATCGATTTTTTTTTTCACACACACACACACACTCACCTGTCCAACTATGAGCGGGACAACCACCGTCATGAAGAGCTGCGAGAAGATGGAGGTGAACGGGACAGAAGACGAGGAGCCCAGCTACACACACACACACACACACACACACACACAGAGAAACACATTATACACACAAAATATCAGAAACAACTTCTGTAAACACTGGACAATCAATAGAGTATACAGTATATATTACACCAGTACAATATTCTCATTGTTCAGCACATCCACACTGAACACACACACACACACACACACACACACACACATTAAAGAGGAGATTTACTCACAAACACCAGCAGCAGAAGAGGAGTGACCACAATCCCCTGCAGACAAACACACACTTTCACATTGTGCTTTTAATCCTTTGTTCTTTTGTCTCTCTCTCTCTTTCTCTCTCTCTCTCACACACACACACACTTACCAGAAAGCTCCCAAATGCAGAATTAAAAATGGCTGCAGCCTGTAAAAAAAAAAAAATAAATGCACTTTTACATTATCACACTTACCAGTATTAATTATTAGACATGAATGAATGTTCATTTTGATGTTTAACTTCGATATACACCAAATGTTGTGATTATTCAGTTGTAAAAAGTTATGATTTGTATAACATAAATGTGATTGCAGTCATCATGATTAAAATGTAAAGTTTGAATGAAGTACATTTGTAAAGTTGCGATTGAGTGTGTTTGTAATATAGTTGTCGTTATGGTGAAATGCATTTATTGTTGTGATGGAAAGTGTTTTTAAAGTTGTGATGGGAATTTGGGATTTTAAAATTAAGTATTTGAGAAGTTTATTTTTTTATTTTTTACCTCATTTCCTCCTACAGTTTTAGTGAGGATGACAGCAGAGGAAACAGGAGGAGGCATACATGCAACCGTCTGCAACCTGAGAGAGAGAGAGACAGAGACAGAGAGAGAGAGAGAGAGAGAGAGAGAGAGAGGGGGGGAGAGAGAGTTTAACTGTTTTTTTTAATAATAAACATACACTTTACTTAAGATATTTAGAAACAATTAATTCACCATCCTTAAGGCAAAACATTTCTTTATAATTCCATACATTTTAAATCCCAAATTTATTTTTCAGTTTTATCAAATAAAAAAATTCAAAAGTTAATTCTTACTTTTATTTATCACTAAAAAACAAAAACTAGTTACATCCCGGCCAACTCCACCTTCATTTCTTGTCAGATAAACAGCCATTTTCATATTTCCCAATAACTAAGTCAACAAGTGGGCCCTTTTTTCTCCCCAAAACTTAAAAGCAAAAAAGGAAAACAACCTCAGAAAATATTCCGTTAGAAATCCACAAACATTAAATTAAGCATAAAAAAAAAGCTTTTAAGTCCGTCAC
The DNA here is from genome assembly GCF_988280905.1 of Pimephales promelas. Lineage (NCBI taxonomy): Eukaryota > Metazoa > Chordata > Actinopteri > Cypriniformes > Leuciscidae > Pimephales > Pimephales promelas. Next base: position 30,120,993 of record NC_142788.1, on the reverse strand, counting down.
AATGTGCAAAACAGTGAAAAATAGTTTCCCTCTGTTCACAAAAAGGACATTTGCTATCAATTGCTGAATTAAGTATGCTAACAAATGCATTTAGAGAGATGTAATAAACAATAACACACACACAATACATTTATTCCACTGTTTTTGAATGATCAACATTCTCCTCCACATATATCCTTTATCCTGTATCCCTTCATCAGGCCATTTCAGCTAATGGTCCTACATTAATAACTCAACATCTTCAACGTAATAAAAACATGAATGTCTTTCTGTCTGCTAAAGGACGTGTGGAGGTTGCAGGAGAAACACAGCGACTCTCTTACAGGAAAATCACTAACACACAGACGCCCCCTGAGATCCCGTTTCCCTCGGCTCAAACTCACAGAGACTTCATTCAGCGCAGCAGTGAACAGGTAAGAGTGTGTACGAGACACACACACACACACACTCACCCTCTGAGAAGCCACTGGTTGATGGGCGTCAGGGCCAGCACTTTCAAGAGCAGCCAGACGGCGATGGGGAAAAACACCAGCGTAAAAGTCTGGACGAAGAAATGCAGCTTTACGTGCATTAGCGCACTCGCCAGCTCCTGGAAAACACCGCAACATAGAAATTAGATTAAAAAAATCGATAAAAACATGATAAAAACATGTAGCGGTCGTACCTCTGTTTTCAAAGACAAGCCACTGTTAAAGAAGATCACAGATACTGCAACGTAGGCGATGGTGATCTCTGGCCGAAGAGGACCTGAAAGAGAACACGCTCAATGAAATAATGATCAAATTAGATCAACATGTTTTGGGACACTAGGACAATAGCACTAGGGTTATAATATTGAATTCATGTTTTCTTCCAGCACCATATAATATTTATTTAGGATCATAAACCGGTAAACACATCCATCATGGTGCAGTTTTATAAGGGGAGTTAAAATGCATCAAATGCATATCTACAATATTTGTGTCCAATGAACTTCTTAGTCAAAATTGATGTTTTGTGATTTTTTTCTATGTTCGTTGAAAACAGACATACTGGTGATTTATAGATATAAGTAGGTGGTGTTTTCTAACTTTATCCACTAAAATCAATTCGTATCTATCCATGCATCTCTCTATCTATCCTCAAACTTCAATGGGGTTTTAAACTTTAAACAAGTCTTTGTGCATGCAATGTTCTCACGGAGTGAGTGTATAGACCATTTCACAAGATGTAAACAACACTGGTCCAGAAGCACTTCCTGTTTCAGTTTTTTAACACTACATAAAAGCTTGGATAAAATACAACCAACAGAACATTTAAAACTGAATCAAAAAGTTAAACAAACATCTTTAAGATGTTTTCTTTACATGTGAAATAAAGAAAACAGTTACAAACTGAAACAGGAAGTGCTTCTGGACCAGTGTTGTTTACGTCTTGTGAAATGGTCTATAAACAGGAACAGCAGTGACTATCTATCCTCCACCCGGACAGGATTATCCAGATCCGGGTTTTGAAGTCAACGTGTCACAGTGACAGCTAGAGTAGAAATAACCATCAAGCCGATCGATTAACCCACTGCATGATCATATTCAGATCAGATTTATCATCTATACGCTGAAACTTTACATGCAATACATGTGACCTCATCATCCCTCATCAGTTTAACTCAATCCACAATTAATCAACCATCTATGTGTGTGACATTCATGCATACGACTCATTTCCTAATAACGATCATTGGATAATTAGTATATGTGTGTGTGCATTAACTGATTTTAAAGTTTGCATAGATAGAAATGTGTCCAGGTGTGTGTGTTTGATGATGTTTCTCACCTCCTTTCACTCCCACGGACGGCGCGAGCTTGGCGCACGTGATGACGAGCACTATACCGATGATAAACCATTCTTTCCGCGCGCGAGCGATCAGACCCATCGCCCATCAAACCGACGCGCGTCTAAACCTAAACCCGACGAGTGTCCGTGGGTCGAGTCTCGCTCTTCCGGACACATATGCGATACCGTAACGACTGGTGTCCGCGCGCAATCGCTTTGTCAATACTACTACCACGGCGAGCTTTAGTTTATTATTGTATTTTTTATCATTGAAAACAATTTATTAAACTCAAATCTGAATTAAATACAATAATATATTATTATATAATTATAAATAGTAGACAAAAAAGCCACTAAAGTGAATAGGAAAAAAGGAAGAAAAAAAGTTTCTGAATATCAAGAGAGAGAGAGGGAGAGAAAGAGAGAGAGAAAGGACAGTCGCTTTTTTCAGTATAAAAAACATAAATATTACATTTTGAGAACAACGTAAAGGACTTTAAAGCTTTGACATTGCTGGAAGAAGAGATAGCTGCCCAAATAGCATCGCAGGTTTTTGCAATAAAAAACAAAAAGAGGTTTAACAGATGAAAATGTAGGTCTAAATTTGAATACAAAAAAAACTTGACTAGAGTAATAAATAGACTTTTAAGACGATACTTGTCTTTTAGATTCTTGTCAGATATATAAAACCCAAATAAGACATCCTTAAACACCAAAGAAAACTAAATAAAAACGCACGTACAAAACTACCACAGTGAGCTTGAAGAATATTGATAATATTCAGTGACGGCGTTGTTTTGGCCCCGCCCCCAAAATCGTCACATTTTATGATACCGTAATAACTCGTGTAAGAGCGTACAATTGGTTTAGAAATCTTGCATTGTTCGAAATAAATAAATAAATAGAGATTCACATAAATAATTGTATTCACAAATAAACAATTAAGATCCACAAATAAATGCAAAGAGTTTCACAAAAAATATATATAAAATTAGATTTGCAAATAAAAAAAAGTGTACAAATGTTTTATGTCACAAACACAATTCTGCCTGGCATTCATTTTTGCATTTGTGGATTTTGAAACATTTCTAACTCAAGACGTGCAGACACATCCACATTTACAGTAAGTGAAACTCCGCCCACTGTCAAATTAAGCCAATCAGATAACAGCCATCTGCGCTGACCAATCACAGCATGCTCTGTATTACGATTCTTTACATTCATTTGTGAATCTCAATCTATTTATTTGGAATAATTCAACAATTCTAACGCCGTTGCACACTGTCTCAAAGAAGAGAATAAATAGATATTCTGTTTAAAAATATAAATGAACATATTTACTTGTATAATATTTACATATAATATAATTAATATAATTAAAATTTACATATTATATGTCTCCCTGAGATTTTAAGGTCATAAAGGTTATTTTAATAATTTAACAACACATTTGCATGTTTGGGGTTCTGATGGTCATAAAATGGAGGTAAAAAAAGTAAGTGTAGTAAAAAAAGTAACCATCTTTTTAAGTAAGTGCTTTATTTTTTGTTAAATTATGGTTATAATTTAAAATTATTTTTTTTAATTTTACATTTTAATTAATACATTTAACAAATGAAATCTAATGTTTTTAGATTGGGAAACCCAGATCTGAACAGTGAAACAGGCATGGAAATATTAAAAATGAATTAAATCTTCTTTTTATAATCATTCTTTTAATGAGTGATGATCACAGAAACCATCATCAATAAAAATGTGAATTTGTAGCAAATTGTCCTGCTACTCTTCATCATCATCTTTATCATCATCTTCATCATCATCGCTCACACACTCTTCCTCGTGTGTGAGTGACCATGGCCGCACTGAACTATGGGCCGGTTCTGCTCGGGTCTCCTCTACAGAGAGAGGAACATTATCCATTTCTACAAAAGATGAACATCAACTTAAACACACTCTATTATTTCAGTGCAGATCTTCATTCAGAAACAAATGACTCTAAACTCATGTTTTGAGCACGAGTGTGTTAATATAATTAATAAAGAATAATCATACCCTCAGAGGAACAAACAGAAGTCGTCATGATCTTCCAGAGAGCAGACAGGCAGCAGGACACTGATGAACACACACACCAGCCGCAAGAGTCTGGGCAGGGACAGATACAGGAACAGATGCGGTCTCCTACAGACACCGAATATCAGATACACTGTGACAGTGGCGCCATCTAGAGGCTGATATCGTTAAAATGTCAGGGAGGAACAGTGAGAAAGTCCCTGACTGTGAAGAGGAGGAAACGGTGTTTGCGGTCTGGATGTTGGTGAATGAAAGGATGTAGTTGAATGAAAGCGTGTGGCGAATGGCTGGAAAGCTACTATTTGCTTGAGACTTGACTTTCCAATGCGAATTATTAAATGTAACATAACAATACAGCTGAGCTTTTATTAATCCTTTAGGCTACTTAATAAAATACAAATGTTCTAGTAGAGATATTGATATTAACATGCACTAAGATTAATGTAGAAGTCATCATCGTTAAATAGTTAAACGTTTGTTAACTAATAGCCTAAATCTTATTGTAATGTGTTGCCAAAAACTCCACACAAATCTGTCACTCAGCATTGATTGTTATTAAACAACAAATCTACACACAACACACTCGTCGTTATTGTGCTGTTTTAAATAAATTAAAAAAGGGTTGTTAAACAGTTCATGTTTTACAGTTATAATTAATATTCACAATTATCTAAATATATTTAGCACAGAATAAGCGTATAGCCTACTTTAAACTTTGCTCTTCTTAATTTACAAATTGCCATTTTTATAAAAGTTTAAATAAATGAAATAACTCACTTGTTGAGGACTTCTGCATGATAAATGACGGGAGTTTGTTCATCATGAGGATCTGATGTGTTGTGGCCAGAAATGTTTTGTGCAGCGTTTTGCGGGGTCAGGTAATCCCCGCCTCTAGTGCCCACAGTCGCGCAAACTGATTCGTAGAAACACGAATGACAACCATGTGTCAATCATGCCTTTCCTCACTGTACGTAAAAGGGTGCAAGTTTCTGAACTGGAGCCGAAGCAACTTTCACCAAGTTGGTGAAATCCAGACACCAACTACACGCGTATTGGTTTACGCCCCTGACAGTTTCACGCCCCGGTTGTTCCTGGTGCGTCCAGTAGGGGGAGACTACATCCATTTCACAAGATGTAAACAACACTGGTCCAGAAGCACTTCCTGTTTCAGTTTTTTAACACTACATAATTGCTGGGATAAAATACAACCAACAGAACATTTAAAACTGAATCAAAAAGTTAAACAAACACCTTTAAGATGTTTTCATTACATGTGAAATAAAGAAAACAGTTACAAACTGAAACAGGAAGTGCTTCTGGACCAGTGTTGTTTACATCTTGTGAAATATCATTACAGACCTATAGCATCAGACCTTCTAGAAGGGACACGAATTGAGGTATTTTAAATAATTTGCTAAAGTTATTGTTGTTGATTGTATTGTAATGATGCAATATTTATTATTTATAAACGATTTGCTAAGATTCGATATATCAATTCAAAAGATGGATCTATAATTTAATAAAGTCTCTATTATTTCGAGAGACAATAAAAGTTGCCTACTTAACGGTCAGGTTGATGTTCTGTCTGGCTCAAACTTAGCAAACTTAAGCACATTGGTTTAAAAGCTGCCCTAGTCTTCTCTTTACCTGCTCTGTCTCACTCACTTTTAAAATTCATTCAATTTTTATTTTTATCTTGTCTGTCTTACTTGCGTGACATGGCATCTTCTGGTGAGACCCAGTTTACTCCTTGCATTTAAACATACCCTACTCCACATGGTTTCTGGAGCAACATTACAGTGGATATTGGAAATGTGTTAATTGCAGGTTATGATGTGTACACAAACACATTTATAATAGGCATGTATGTATGTATGTATTTGAATGCAAATCTCTCTAAGTAAAGTTTCGAACTGCACACTCACTCTAATACTTTCTCATTATGCATTATAAAGCCAACATTAAAAACTTTGGTCCGATATGGTTTAAATGTAGATTTTGGTTTAAGTTGTTTCATGAGATGATCTTATTTTCAAATGTATAACATACAGTTTTCTTAAAATAGCTTAGGCCTACTGATCTGGACTAAAATGTATTTGCACTTAATGAGTGTTTTATCATAGATCTTTTTAACTTGTATCTCATTAAGGTGTGTGTGTTTGCTTCAGCTATTTAAGAAATTTTAAATCTGTATCTCTAAACTTTCATAAACACCCATCTTTTGAACCCCCCAAAATGTTCAACCATGAAATCCTGCCATTATTTTATAACCATTGTTTCTACCACTATTCAACTTTAGCTTCTTTTATATTTATTTTTAATCAGTCAGCGGGAGCACTTTGACATGAGGATAAAAAAAAAAACAACTAAGAAGAGAGGCAAGCCATTGGAGACTCAACTAGGAGTCATCCTATACATGGTGTAAATAAATAACCTTTTTTTGTGAACAAAAATATTGTCTCTTTCTTTTAAATGGCCCTTGGAATTTTAGAAAAGGGTTAAATTGTGTTTGTCTTCATTAAATCTTATGTAGGACACTGTTCTGTAGCTGTATTACACACACAGTACTGAATGTCTAAAGGGCTAAATGGTTAAATGTAACTTTATATAATTCACAACAACATAAATCAGTCAGTTTCATGTATATAAAAACAGTTTAAAACAATCAATTCTATGGTAGGTCAAATATCATTACTTTGTCCATCTGATCCAACTATGTATTCATATTTTTTTAAATTTACAAAAAAAAATCTTCTGTAGACTGAGTGAAGAGTGAAACCCAACTGAACATCTGGATGTTTTAATCCTTAGTGCAGATAACTTCACTGTCTAACGTTTATTTAAATAAACAATTACCTAAAAATGAGTAAAAGTCGGGACGGTTATTAAAGGGATAGTTCACTTTGAAATTAATTTGTGATTTGTTTAGCTTACCTCAAGGGTATCCAAGATGTTGGTGTCTTTGTTTCCACAGTAGTTTCAATTTTGATAAAACCGTTCTTGTCTGTCAGCAAAGAGTAAAGAAGAACAAGAGGCGAAACTCTGCTTTTTTGGTAACAGCCACTAGATGGCGCTTCGGTAGCGCGGCCGCCATATCGGGGTGAAAATTCCAACTGGAGTTACTGGACAACAGCACAGATAACAGTTATTTGAGGTAGTTTTTTTCTTGCATTAGTGAGTATTTCCATTGTATGTAACTTTACACTTTTACTACTATTATTAGGTACCAACTCCACTTGGCCTGAAATATATTTTGGACGTTTTAATCCCCTGGATCATGCTACAAACATGATAATCATTAATGCGCTGTGTCCGTTATCCTATAACTAATTGCCACTGTTTACATAGTCTTGCTTTAACGGTTATTAATATAAGATAGTACTGCAAAAAAAAAAAAAAAACTGTTTACTGTAAAGCTATTCTATTGCTGTTATATATTTATTGTCAAACATTTACATTTTAGTACAACATTTATTTGCTGAATTAATTTATTTCATTGATAACTTGTTATGTGTACCTCCCGGGAAACGGTGTAATGGTATAACTTTATGAACTGATATCACTCTATTCTTACCTATCACACTTAATGTGGAGAGTAATATAATGAATTAAATCCTTGAACTTCCCTGCCTCAAGTTATGTGGGGGTAAAAGCCCGGTTAAGTAGCAACTTCTTTTTAACTGCTATAAAGTTAACTGTTGTGAGTTAAAATAATCACCTAGCCTTATTTCAACCTAAAAATGATCTCTGCACTGGACTAAATATATGTATAGCCTATATGACTGCCGAGTCGCTTTCACTCCAAAATGGCGGAAGCGTAGGGCTGCTGCTGGGCGCTGGTGTTGCAATGGAACGTTCTATGGCTTTCACTTCTTGTCAATATACGTTCTTTGCTGTCAGTCATATAATGCAGGTCTATGGTCACCACCTCAAAGAGCATGCACAGAGAAGACCAAATTAAACATGATTTAATGACTCGTAAATGTAAGTACACATTGATGGCCTAAGACGAGCGGTTTGTGTGAATAAACGAACAGTATTCATATCGTTTTTACCTCGTGTAACCACGGCCACGTCCAACTGATCTGAATCAGTTGTCCAATATCCAACAATAACCCAACATTTGGGTTTGTCCATATTTGACCCAAATTTGGGTTGAAACAACACAGCATGTTTTAGAGTGCACACACACGCACACACACACACACACACACACACACACACACACACACAGTTGTTTCAGTGGATGAAAACAGGAAAAAAATCGAGTAAAGGAGTAAAAGCGGTGAAAGAAGCTTGTTTCAGTGGTTATGTGGTTTCAGAATGACTCAGCATCACTCAGTGCTCACTGCAAGCACCTCATGCAACATTATTAAGTGCTCATAATGATATCAACAAACCTCAAACAGTAAGTATGAAACCTAAATGTGCTTATTCTGCTGATCAGTGCATGAAATCACCGCACAACCACCTTTCCTTATCATTGGACTATACTCGCCCACATGTGAACACGAATATTCATGCAAGCTGTTAATTATAGATTACTATTAAATAGACTTTTCAGTTTGCACGTTTACGTAGGCCTACTTAAATGTGAACTTAAGCTAAAATTTAACTTAATACACACCGAAGAACTAAGTTTCTAGTACATTTATATAGTCATAATTCCATATTGAAATGTGGCTTCACTTTTGAGGATGAGGTTTGCTGGCAGGACTGGACGCAGGACATACACAAACCATGACAAAAACGCAATCATTGATCTCTATCTAGTGGTGGAATGAAAAGAAAACACAGAACGAGTCATTGATTTAATCATTTTAGTGAATGGATTCAACATATTTGAATAACTGGAATAATCAGCTTTTATAGAAAAATAGGAATAGTGGATGTAAGAAAGTATTTACAATTCATGGGGAGAAGAGTCAAAGAGACTTAGTGAATACTAATTAGTGAAAAGACTAAATTGCTGATCAGTTTATTCAGGGATTTTAATGTTGCCTCATTGACAGATGATAGCAAACTCATGGAAATTAATAAAAAACTTAAAAAGTTTTCTAGAGAGTTTTCTCTAGGTCAGACAGTAACATAAACACCAACACCAATTCTTTCAGTTAGCTTGAATTTATTATCATGCTGGATTTTTGTTAAAAGCAGCATTGCTTATCATTCACCAAAACATCTTGAAAATAAATTAACGAAGAAAACAAACAGAAAAAAGATTAGAAGCAAGATCTTCAGGGGTGAGCTAATGCCAAAATAATAAACCAAACAGAACTAACTTTCCCCAAAGAAACTACCTTACCTATGAATTAAAAGAAAAGAAAAGAAAACATACAATGGGATACCCTACCTCCTTAACTAACAATAAACAGGAGAAAAACAACGGCCTTTCGGCCTACAAAAGAAACATGGCACTCACCCCCTACGGCTTCTCAAATAATCAGACACATACAGATGAGTTCATCAACACTGGCGTTTTGATACAAATCACTCAGGATCAATAACCATACAAGAGCCCATTATCCACATGATTGGGCTACATTTTCACAGAGCAAACACACAGTACAACCCCAGTTGCAAACAATGGCAGAGCGCCCCCTCTAGTGGTATTCCAGGGAATTTATGGTCCGGGCCTCTCCTCTGATCCAATCACCATCAGCGTGTTGTTAGATCCAGGACCAATCCTAAAGGAGAGGGAGACAGCAGCAACGACAGCAGAACCAACATCGCTGCATTACATCACAACCGTAACACCCCCACCCTTAAAATTACAAATAATTATTTGTAAACACCAAAACTATTCCTAATTCCCCAGCTTAGCAGGGCGCACGTGACAAGGCATCAGCAAGTATATTTTCACACCCCTTTTTGTGCCGAATTTCCAAGTTAAAGCCCTGTATCAGCAAAGACCAGCGCATCAATCTTTGATTCGAATTTGCCATTCGAAAAAGAAAAACCAGGGGATTATGGTCGGTATACACCAGGATAGGAACATTACATGCATCAAGATAAATTTCGAAATGTTGAAGTGCAAGCAACAGCGCAAGAGCCTCTTTCTCAATTGTGCTATAATGTTGCTGTGATTTCGTAAATTTCTTTGAGAAATAACATACCGGGTGATCAATTCCCGCAGCATCCTCCTGAATAAGGACTGCGCCTGCTCCCACGTCACTCGCATCCACTTCCAATTTAAATGGTTGTGAAAAATCTGGAGCTGATAGAACTGGGGCACTACAGAGCAGCGTTTTAACCGCTTCAAAAGCTGACTGACACTCAGAAGTCCACTCAAAAACTCTAGATGGACTCAGTAAGTTGGTAAGGGGTGATGCAACTTCAGCAAAGTTCTTACAAAAAGCACGGTAATACCCGATCATTCCCAAGAAACGACGCAACTCTCGTTTCGTTTTAGGTGCTGGGAAGTCACTAATACACTCCACTTTTGTATTAACAGGACACACTTGCCCCTGACCCACACATTTCCCAAGGTAAGTCACAACAGCTTTACCGAACTCACATTTAGCAAGATTCAATGTAAGCGATGCATCACTTAGTCGCTGAAAAACTGAATACAGAGTTGTTACATGCTGCTCCCAGTCAGATGAATAAACGACAATGTCATCCAGGTACGCCTCACAGTTTCTTAACCCAGCCAGCACTATCCTCATCAGGCGTTGGAAAGTGGCGGGCGCATTTCGCATCCCAAAAGCCATCCTTTTGTATTGTAGGAAGTGATCAGGTGTAACAAAGGCAGAGATTTCTGAAGCTCTGGCAGTCAAAGGCACCTGCCAGTAACCTTTTAACAGGTCAAGCTTAGTCACAAACTTTGCAGCGCCAACCCTATCAACACAATCATCCATCCTTGGTAAAGGATATGAATCAGGTTTTGTGATGGAATTTACCTTACGGTAATCTGTGCAGAATCTAAATTTCCCATCTGTTTTGGGCACCAACAGACAGGGTGAGCTCCATGAACTGGAACTTGGCACAGCAAAACCATGTTCTAACAAATATGCAATCTCTTCTTGCATTATTTCTCTCTTGATGGGGTTTACACGGTAAGAATTTTGCTTGATAGGAAAGCAATCACCCACATCAATATCATGTTCCAACACTGTGGTTTGACTAGGCACATCCGAAAAAAGAGCAGGGAACTTCTTAATGAGTGTCACAATGTCATCTTGACAAGCTTCACTCAAGTAACACAGATGGGACTTTAAATCCACTAAAAGTTTTGAATTGTCCAGCCGAGCACACGACACCTCTCGCATCCTAAGCCCATCCTCCTCAGGACAGTATACAGCTGCCATAGCAGCAGGGATGGAATCAGTGTTTTTATTTTTCACACTCTGAGCTACATCTTCCTGAGCTACACCCCTCATTACATAGGCTTTAAGCATATTAATATGACACACTCGGGTCTTTCGTTTTCTGTCAGGAGTATTAATAACATAATCGGTGTCACTTAATTTCTGCTTGATGGTGTAGGGACCCGAGAACTTTGCCTGTAATGGCGACCCTGGAAGAGGAAGAAAAACAAGCACCAAATCATCCTCCTGAAAACTTCGATGAACACTCTTTTTATCGAAGCGGGTCTTCATTTTAATCTGAGAGCGGCCCAACTCTGAAAGCGCCACCTCACGAGCTCGGTGTAGGCGTTCTCTGAACAAAGTCACATACTCAAGTACACTAGTTCGGGGAATTGTCTCTGCCAACAACTGTTCACGAAACAGTTTCAACGGACCCCTTACAGTGTGCCCAAACACCAATTCGGCAGGACTAAAACCCAAGGATTCCTGAACGGTCTCTCGTACCGCAAACATGACCAAAGGAACGCCCTCATCCCAATCCTTCCCAGTTTCAAAACAGTACGTACGCAACATACTTTTCAGTGTTTGATGAAAGCGTTCGAGGGCGCCCTGTGACTCTGGATGGTAAGCGCTAGAGAGTTTATGCTTCACTGACAAGGAGTCCAGAACCTGAGAAAACAGCTTGGAGGTGAAATTTGTACCTTGATCTGACTGTATCACTCTAGGAATACCAAATGTAGAGAAAAATTTGACCAGCTCCTTAGTCACACTTTTAGCTCTAATGGTACGCATAGGAATCGCCTCAGGATACCGAGTAGCCGCACACATTAGAGTAAGCAAATACTGATATCCAGACCTGGTCTTGGGCAACGGACCGACGCAATCAATAATAATTCTCTCAAATGGCTCCGACACAATTGGGATTGGATGAAGGGGTGCCTTAGGAATTCCCTGATTAGGTTTCCCAGCTAGCTGGCACACATGACACGACCGGCAGTACTCTGAAACCGTTTTCTTCATGCCAGGCCAGTAAAAATAGTGAAGGATGCGACTAAAAGTCTTATTTACACCTAGGTGGCCAGAGAGAGCATGATCATGAGCTAAACACAAAATCTGTTCACGATACTTATCCGGAACCACTACCTGAAACACAGTCTTCCAGCTCAGATCCTTCTCCGAGGGAGACCACTTGCGCATAAGCACTCCATCCTGCCAAACATACGCCACATCCTTGTCTGCTCCTTCATCCATTTGTACAGCCTCAGTGAGACATTTGACTAGTGATGGGTCAGCTTTCTGTGCAGCCACCAGCTGTTCTTTGCCAGTTCCACACATAGACTCAAACTGGACTGCAACCTCCTGGTCAAAATCACACACATTAGGGAGAACATCCTGCACACATTCCCTTCGGTCAACTTTATCAGCAATAAATGTTTCAGACACATCTAAAACATCATCAAACTTCCTAGCCTGAGCACGGGTTACCGCACAGGCAGTAAAAACAGAAGGAAACTGTTGGCCCATGTCAACCTGCTCACAAAGCCCAACCACCTCTGGCTTGTCCACAACAATGGGCTGAGGAAACACTTTACCACCAGCAATATCGTTGCCTAATATTAGACCTACTCCTTCTATCGGGAGCTGAGCACGCACTCCCAAACATACAACTCCCGTGAACAAATCCGATTGGAGGTAAACGGAGTGCAAAGGAACTTTAACACAGCCGAGCTCAATGCCACGGATTAACACGCTGGATCCGCAGTATGACTGCTCTGAGAAATCTAGTGCGCTTTCCACAATAAAAGATTGAACAGAACCAGTATCTCGCAAGATCGTAATCGACTTCAAATTTCCCTGCTCACCTAAAAGAGATACTGAACCATTCATAATAAATGGGCAGTATAAATTTGTATGCGGATTAATAGCATTTAACGTAGAGGGAGCAGTATGCACAAGCGCAACTCCCTTTGGTTTCTCAGGGGGTTTATTCTGATTCCAGCGCTTACAATCTGCAATCAAATGACCTGGCTCGCGACAGAAAAAACACACACGCGTCTCTCCCTCACGAGCCACATTTGTATTACGAAACCCATTCGAGGCTGTCTCTCTATTTTCTCGTTTTCCTTTACCCCTAAAAAAAAACCTTGAGCTGTCTCTCACAGAAATTCCAACAGATGAAACATGCTTCTCTCTACTCACAGACGGAGAAAAAACTTTTTTGTGCGTGAGCACAAATTCATCTGCCAAAACAGCTGCATTAGCCACAGACGAAACCTTCTGTTCATTCAGATACACAACGATATCCTCCGAAACACAACCTTTAAAGTCCTCTAGCAACAAGAGTTCACGTAATTGCTCCAATGTTGTAACTCCACTTGCTGCACACCATTTGTCAAACAAAACAGTTTTCTCACGAGCAAACTCGCCAAATGTTTAACTGGTAATTTTCTGATGGTTTCTGAATTTCTGGCGATAAGCTTCAGGTACCAATTCGTATGCCCTCAACACAGAAGCTTTAACGGTGTCATAATTCAAACTTTGCTCAATAGGTAAAGATGTACACACTTCCTGAGCTTTACCCACCAATTTACACTGCAATAACAACGACCACAACTCTTTTGGCCAATGCAACGTAGCTGCTATGCGCTCAAAAGCAACAAAATAAGAGTCTACCTCAGTCTCTCTGAAAGGAGGAACAAGTGAAATGTATTTACTCACATCAAAGCTGGTAGCAGACACACCAACAGAGGGAATACTGGGTAGACTCTGATCATGTGCAGGTGAAATGGGTACTCCCCCTGGCGAATGAGAAGATGGTGGTCTAGATCTGAGCACAGGCACAGGCACATTAGATGGCAATTTGGCTTGAAGTTCCAACTTACGGATCTTAAACTTGCTATCAGCCTCTAACTCCAGAGTTCGAAAATGAAGAAGCTGCGCTTCATAATCCTGTTTTTTTAACTGCAAGTCCAACTCCTTCAATTTAATCGCTAACATAGGATCAAATTGTGAATGACTAGGATCTATGCTAGGAAAAGACAAAATGTCTTTTTCGAGTGCCGCCTCTGCACCCTTCTCAAAATCTCCATCCACAGATTCATCCGGCAAAATTCCAGCCTCCACCAATCTTCTTCTTCTTCTTCTTTGACTGCTTAACGGCGGATGCGGACTTACTTAGCGCACTACCGCCACCCTCCATATATGTTGTGCTTGATGATCACTATAACAAAAAAAAAAAAAAAAAAAAAAAAAAAAAAAAAAACCTACACTCGCTCAATGATCCTAGTGTTCTTTAAAAATTCAAACACATATTTTATTATTCTATGGTCGGAAGCTTTAGACATAATATCTCTAAATATAAACCTTTCCCCACTACTCTCTATTTTCCTTTTCATTAAAATCCTTTCTCTCTTAAATTTCTTACACATCATAAAAACATGTTCCACTGTTTCTGGCATATTACATATCTCACAATTTCCTGACTCATGCTTTCCTATTAGCTGTAATGTTTTGTTTAGTCCAGTGTGCCCTATTCTCATTCTTGTAAAAATTTGTTCTTCTCTTCGACATCTTACAACCAGACGACCTTGACCAACCTCAGGATTTATCATGTAAAAACCCCTCCCTTTATCTCCCCTATCCCATTTATCTTGCCACAGCTTTTTAACATGTTTTTTTATTATTGACTTAGCTTCTGACCTTGATAATTTACATATAATAGACACATTTGTCGCTTTCAAAGCCTGTTTAGCAAACTTGTCTGCCATCTCATTTCCAACCATACCTACATGGGCCGGAACCCAAACAAACTTTACATGCGTCCCCCCATTTTGAATACTATGAAGCAAAGTCAATATCTCACACACAATATCATGCCTCTCACTCGAATTACCTAATTTAAAATTTTCTAAAGCTGACAACGAATCTGAACACACAACTACTCTCAGTGGTTTAATTTGTTCTACCCACTGCAACGCCATCACAATTGCTATTAGTTCTGCTGAGTACACTGACAAATGATCTGAAACTCTTGCATGAAAATGAATATCAAACTCTGGTATCACATATGCAATTGCCACTTTTCCTGTTTCTGGTTGTTTTGACCCATCAGTAAAGATCTGCACATATCCATAATAATTATCCACATATCTCATAGCCATTTGACCACTATCCCCCCTATAATTTTTAATATTTTCATGTAAAGTTATATCAACATCTGGAAGCATTATCATCCACGGTGGGTGCGGTGGATAGACTACAGATGGACTAAATTCAAACTTTTCTATATCCGCTTCTTTTATCTTTTCGTGTATATTTGCACTAAATGACTCTCTCTTATTTTTTTCCTGCTCCCATGTTGAAATAAGGACACTTCTAGTTGGATGATCTTCCATATGCCCCTTTAAATTAACATAATATGATAATGACATTTGTAGTCGTCTCAACTCAAAAGGCACTTCACCTACTTCAACCTGAAGAGCTGAAATAGGGGAAGTTCTCATTGCTCCTGAACACAGCCTAAGGGCCAACCCCTGAACAACATCAAGCTTCTTTAATTCAGATTTTGCCGCAGACCCATAAGCTATGCACCCGAAGTCAACAATAGACCTAATTAACCCAACATATAATCTTTTCATTGAAGTCATATCTGCTCCCCAGTCCTTATTGCACAAGCATCTAATTATATTAATGACTTTCTTACATTTGTCAACAACCTTTTCAATATGATTATGCCAGGTAAGTTTAGAATCAAAATACATACCTAAAAATCTCATACAATTTACTCTTTCTAACTCTCTATCATACATTCGAAATTTAAACCTTTCTTCAATTTTTTTAAAAGAGAAAAATACTACCTTAGTTTTCTCAACAGAAAACCTGAATCCCCATTTTCCAGCCCATTCTTCAACCAAGTCAATAGCTTTTTGCAAATGTTTAGCAATGAATTTAACATTTTTACCTCTTTTCCAGAGAGCGCCATCATCTGCAAACAATGATTTGCCTATGCTATAATCAAGTGTATCATATATATCATTTATCATAATAGAGAACAGAATTGGTGAAATAACACTTCCTTGGGGTACCCCATTTTCCACAAATACGCAATCAGATAAACTACTGTTTATCTTCACCTGAATTTGTCGATTGCTTAAAAAGTCCTTAATCCAAAAATACATTTTCCCATCTATTCCAAGCCTTCTAATTTTAATTAACACACCTTCCTTCCAAAGCATATCATATGCTTTTTCCATATCAAAAAATATGGCAGCAACTACTTCTTTGCATACTTGGGCCTTCCTTATATCACTTTCCAATTTAATAACTGGGTCCATTATTGATCTTCCTTTCCTGAAGCCACTTTGAAACGGCGTTATCAAATTCTTAGACTCAACATAAAAGGTCATTCTCTCCACAATCATTCTCTCCATTACTTTACCTAGGTGAGACGATAAAGCAATTGGCCTATAATTAGAAGCCATAGTAGGATCTTTTCCTGGCTTTCTAATTGGGATAATAACAGCCATTTTCCAACTCTTTGGTATTTTCCCTTGCTCCCATACCTTATTAAATAACTCCAATACAGTATTAAGAGCCTCACTACTAAGATGTTTCAACATTGCATAACTTATTCTATCTTTTCCTGTCGCTGTTACCTTCGCCTTGCTTATCGCCTTTTTAAGTTCACTAACTGAAAAACTTGCGTTCATGCTATCACCTCGGTCCTCTACATTTTCTAAAAGATATTGGTACTGTCTTTTTGTTACCGCTCTATTGTGTCTTTCATCATCAGTTAAGTTGAGACTACTATGAACATTGGCTATACTTTTGACCATTAACGATGCTTTATCTTCATCATTCACTGCCATCTTTTCACCATTCTTAAGGACTGGATAACTCCAAGATTGCTGCACCCCACTCATTTTTTTAACAACTCTCCATACATCATTTACAGAGGTTTGTCTTCCTATAGTGTTACAATACTTTATCCAGTAATCCTTTTTTACTTTTCTAATTACTTTCCTCACCTTAGCCTGCTCTCTTTTATATTCTAAATACTTTTGAAAACTTAAACTATTTCTAAAACCTTTAAACGCTTTATTTCTACAGCTTATTGCTTGTGTGCATTCATCTGTCCACCAGGGTACCGATTTCTGCTTCTTACTTCCCGGCCTCGACTCCGCAATCGAAACTTTTGCAGCTTGCACCATAGCTACACTGACATTTTCAGTAAAATCATCCACATCATCTATCACTTCAACTTGACGCACATTCATATCACTTATAAATGTAAACATTATCCAATCAGCTTTACTAAAATTCCATCTTTCAGAAAAACACTGATTCATATTGCAGCTCCTGCTACCCATCCTACACATAATCGGATAGTGGTCACTTCCAATCGTTGACTCACTATACACTTCCCACATTATCTGACCTGCCATAGCCTGAGAAACTAAAGCCAAGTCTAGTACTGATTGCACCCTCACCCCTATACGAGTAGGTGACCCATCATTTAAACACACCAACCCTTTCCTATCCATAAATTCTTCTAAAACCAAGCCATTATAATCAGTTTTATCCCCTCCCCACAGGGAACTATGTGCGTTAAAATCTCCTAACCATATTATTTTTCCACCTCCTTGCCCTTCAACCAACTCTAGTGTATCAATATCAAGTCTTTTACAAGGATTATAAAAATTTATAATATTTAAACTACCATTATCACACCAAACCTCAGTAACTAAATATTCCAATCCTACACCTTTACCTAAAACTCTGTAGGGAACCCCCACCTTAATAAAAGTAGCACATCCACCCCCACTACTATCTTTCCTATCATTTCGCTCGCATACATACCCATTTAAAACAAAATTCAGATGAGGTTTCAACCATGTCTCAACAATGCAAATAATCTCAGGTTTAATCTCTAACTCAGAAATAAACCTCTTGAACTCTTGTCCATTTGCCACTAGACTTCTAGCATTCCACTGCAAAAAATAAATGTTTTTTTTTTTTTCTTTCTTTTTAAACTTTTTTTTTTTTTTTCCCCTTTTCTTACTTTTTTTTTCCTTTTTTTCTTTCCTTTCCCTTTCTTCCTTTCTATGACAACGACTGTGACAGGAACGCTGGCTTCTCAGATTTATCTCTGTTCTGAAGTTCTTCATAAATACTCTCCCACGTAATATCTTTGATACCCAGATATCTGTTGGCACTTTTAACCACAATGGCTGTCTTCTCAGACCTGTGTTTTGCCTGCGATGTACAGTTTATAACTTCCGCAATAAAGCACAGAAATTCTTTCTTTTTAACAACCATGGTTTCCTCATCAAGGACTGAGATTTTCCCAGCTCTTGATGCCTGTTTCCCTAAATTTGATTCAGCTTGAACTCTCTTAACTGCCTCAGCATAAGACAACTTTCCTTCAATCCTAACATGTTGGGTTTCAACTGCTCTCTTCCTAGCTTCACAGTCCCTGTACCCAACACTATGTGCTCCCCCACAGTTGACACATTTCTCTGGCACCCCAGTTCCACATGCACCATAGTCATGGTCTCCCCCACAGCGCCCACATGTTTGCGTGCCTTTGCAGTAAGCAGCTATGTGACCATACTTCTGGCACTTAAAACACCGCAACGGAGGGGGCACATACATCCTTACATTGTAGTTCAGATATCCAACAGTGACATATTTAGGTAGCTTTTCCCCTTGAAATTCTACCAATACTGATAGACTATCAACCTTCTCTCCAGACCTCCATGTTTTGAGCCTCTTCAGGTTAATCACATGTCCTCCCTCAATACTATCCTTCAACTTTCCCATTTCCTCATTTATGGGAATACCATAGATAACTCCCCTGCACACCTCTCCAGCCACCATTCTTTTCTTCATCTCCAAAACTTCTTTTTTGCAAACACTCTTCAATTTTAATGCTTTCATCTGCTGGCCTTCGTCTTTACACACTATCATCAAATCACCATCAGAATGCACTCTAGCTCTAATTATCTCACCCACCCTCTCACGCAAAAATTTAGTGAGAGCAAAAGGCACTACTGATTTAATATCATGACCCTCTTTGAACTTTACCAGCACTTTCACTCCTTCCTGGTTCATTTTCCGCCTCACCACTCGTTCACTCGAGTCTTCTGACTCGCTGCCACTACTTAGCCCTCTCTTCTTTTGAGAATTATTCTCACTACGTTCGCCCTCTTCCATACTATCCTTACTACGCTTAACCTTCACTCCAAAAAGATTTTAATCCGAGAAAGAAATAAAAGATAAATTCAGTTTCTGTACTGTGATCGTGATCGTTCAAGCTCAATCGCGCCCGAAATGCACATCTGTTGATTCTTTCCCACAGCGATCTGAAGAGAGGATCCGATCTGCTAATCGCCTCCACCAATCTGCTGTACAATTCCTCTTTAACAACTTTCTTTTGCCCCTCCCTAGGAACAACAATATTAAAGAAATCTGCAATTAGCAATCAGCTTTACGACATTTATTAAATTCCTCCGTGGTAGGAGACAACGTAAACAATGTTAAATCAAATTCCATGTTTACACTCCTCAAATTCGTCCCACACCAAAGGAAAATTACCAGACAACAAACACGTGTGACACTAATATCAATTACTCTCATTGATATGCAACGGACGAGCCCCCAATTTATGTTACGGCCTGGTCTAGGTCAGACAGTAACATAAACACCAACACCAATTCTTTCAGTTAGCTTGAATTTATTATCATGCTGGATTTTTGTTAAAAGCAGCATTGCTTATCATTCACCAAAACAACATCTTGAAAATAAATTAACGAAGAAAACAAACAGAAAAAAGATTAGAAGCAAGATCTTCAGGGGTGAGCTAATGCCAAAATAATAAACCAAACAGAACTAACTTTCCCCAAAGAAACTACCTTACCTATGAATTAAAAGAAAAGAAAAGAAAACATACAATGGGATACCCTACCTCCTTAACTAACAATAAACAGGAGAAAAACAACGGCCTTTCGGCCTACAAAAGAAACATGGCACTCACCCCCTACGGCTTCTCAAATAATCAGACACATACAGATGAGTTCATCAACACTGGCGTTTTGATACAAATCACTCAGGATCAATAACCATACAAGAGCCCATTATCCACATGATTGGGCTACATTTTCACAGAGCAAACACACAGTACAACCCCAGTTGCAAACAATGGCAGAGCGCCCCCTCTAGTGGTATTCCAGGGAATTTATGGTCCGGGCCTCTCCTCTGATCCAATCACCATCAGCGTGTTGTTAGATCCAGGACCAATCCTAAAGGAGAGGGAGACAGCAGCAACGACAGCAGAACCAACATCGCTGCATTACATCACAACCGTAACACATAATTTCTAGAGAAAATGCAATTTTATTTTTGTAAAATATAAGCTTCAAAATATTAGTAAACAACCAAAAAAGTGAAAATTACTTTTTTCAAATGTGAAGTTGAATTGAATAATGAAGAGTCTATAGGTAGGTAAATACCGTATATTTTCATAAAATAACTAAAATCTCTTCATAAAGAATCTCATCTCATTCACAGACAGCATGAACAGCATTATTAATAATGCACACATAAAAACACTTAAAATCTCTAGTTTGACTCTACAAGAAACTAAACTTTTTTTTAAAAAAGACACAGTTCATATTATGAATATTGTGCTGAAGAAAAAAATAAATCTGACATTATTTTAATTTTTAATACTTAAAATTTTAATAAAGTGCTTTATTTAGAAATTTAGTGATTTTAGACATTTTAGTGATTATTTTAACTTAATTATTTCATTTAATGAAAAGCAAATTTGGGAAACCCAGATAAAAAAACAGTGAAATTTTGAGGCATGAACATTTAGAATATTTTTGTAATCATCATTAAATGAGTGATCACATAAACTATTTTATACAAAGTCAAGAAAATATGAATTTCTAGTTCATTCTTCTGCCTCTCGACCCTCAAAGCTGCTACTCCTCTTCATCATCATCATCATCATCATCGCTCACTCACACTCTTGTGAGTGACCATGGCCGCACTGAACTCTGGGCCGGTTCTGCTCGGTTCTCCTCTACAGAGTAAGGAACATTACCCATTTCTACAAAAGATGAACAGTGCAGATCTTCATTCAGAAACAAATGACACTAAACTCATGTTTTGAGCGCGAGTGTGTTAATATAATTATAATAAAGAATAATCATACCCTCAGAGGAACAAACAGAAGTCCTCATTAATAATGCACACATAAAAACACTTAAAATCTCTAGTTTGACTCTACAAGAAACTAAACTTTTTTTTAAAAAAGACACAGTTCATATTATGAATATTGTGCTGAAGAAAAAAATAAATCTGACATTATTTTAATTTTTAATACTTAAAATTTTAATAAAGTGCTTTATTTAGAAATTTAGTGATTTTAGACATTTTAGTGATTATTTTAACTTAATTATTTCATTTAATGAAAAGCAAATTTGGGAAACCCAGATAAAAAAACAGTGAAATTTTGAGGCATGAACATTTAGAATATTTTTGTAATCATCATTAAATGAGTGATCACATAAACTATTTTATACAAAGTCAAGAAAATATGAATTTCTAGTTCATTCTTCTGCCTCTCGACCCTCAAAGCTGCTACTCCTCTTCATCATCATCATCATCATCATCGCTCACTCACACTCTTGTGAGTGACCATGGCCGCACTGAACTCTGGGCCGGTTCTGCTCGGTTCTCCTCTACAGAGTAAGGAACATTACCCATTTGTATGAGCCATATTCACTTTGTATTTGTCAATTTTGTGCTGTGCCACTAGGGGGCTGTATGTGCTTTGTGGCACAGCTGATCTCGGGTCAGCCCGTGTAAGTCTTTTAATTTGGAGGTAACTCAGACACAGGTGTCGCTGATTGAGAAGCAAACAGTTTTCGACTGTGCCCATGGTCTTGCGCTTGGGGTAAATGATACGGTGTGTTGTATGTTATATTATGAGTTAAGATATTGCCGCTGTATGATATGCAGGAAAATAAATTGCTAGATAATAATAACATTAATGAACGCTCTCCGTCTTTATTTTACGTGTAAGATCACACGCACATGTCTAAACTTAAATCCACGAAATCAGCAACCAGTACTAGACTTTGTTTAGGACTTAGTCAGTACAATAGGTCGAAAACTGCTTCGATTTGGATAATCGTTCGTGAGGACGCGGCCGGACCAGCCATAAAGTGGATTTTACTGTGTTCGTTTGGAAATCACGGATGTGAGGAGGGCAAATGTTTGGAGTTGCCGATTGCTGAAAGGAGCTGTACCGGAGCGAGCTGCTGGGTCAACGGATTATCAGCATCTTTACATCGGGACACCATTCATCAAGCCGGCCAACGCTCGATTGGGGTATGTGGTAAACAGCGCTGATATTATGAATGGCCATGGTAATTTGTGTGCACACATTCACGTAAAACCAATGCATTGGTGGTAATTCGCAACCGTCTAAAAATAACTTTACGCGTCTAGACGAGTTGTTGCGCAACACAAAACTATTCTGCGAACTTATTGATTAATAAGCTAAATCGCTTTGTGTTGTCATTATGGCTGAAAAGGAAAAAGGCCAGCTTGGCCCTGAGACTGAAAAACGTGTGGTTAAATTAACACCCAAAGCTTTGTTGGAAAAAATAAGCACTTTAGAAAAGGAAAGAAAGTGTAAATTTAGCAAATTGTCAATTGCAAAAGAATCTATTACTAAATTGATGGGTGATAAAAGGCATGTCAGTGAGGTTGAACATGAATTTAACATGTACAATAAGTTGTGTGATGAAATTCAGCATGTACATACATCTTTATTGGGTTTATTGCCTGCTGATGAAGCAAAAAAACATGAAATATGGTATCAAGCGAAAATGTTGAGTTTCAATGATTTTTTTGTGGGTACAAATCAATGGTTGTATGACACTAAAGCTTGTTCAGTTACTAAAGTGAATGATGATCATGATGATTTGCCGGTTCAAATTGAAACTCAAAATGTTGATGTTGAAAATGGAAATGAGATTGATGCCAGCAATGGAAGAGGAAATGCTGGTGGAAAGGATGAGGAAGATGATCAGATTCAACCTCAAGACAGCATTTCAAATGTGCAGTCAAGGCACCATGGGTCAAGTAGTGGGTCCTCCAGTAGTAGATCCTCCACTTCTTCAGCCAGACTCAGGGCAAGGGCAGAACAGGCTGCACTCTTGGCTCGAGCTGCTGCCTTAAAGGACAAACATGCATTGGAGGAGCAGGAGCTCATCTTAAGGAGAAAGAAGGAGCAACTTGAGATGGACACTGAGATAGCTGCCACTTCTGCTAAGTTAGCAGTGCTACAGGTCGGTAGTAGCACCCATTCAAGGCAATCTGATGGAATAGCGTCCTATATTAGGAAAGGAGCTAGATCTAAGCTCCCACCCACCCCTCTCAATCCACAGGCCTCAGTATTTGTGCCTCCGCACTCACAGCGATATGCATCTCCACCACTACAAAGCAATGCTTTACCTTTAACCAATCCATCTATCTTGCCAAAGCCAACTGTAACTCAAAGCTTTCCATCCACTCTGGATCAACATAAACCCCTGCCAAGCCAAAATCAGACAGCAGGTATCCACAATTTGCTGCAGCAACAGAATGATATAACAGCTCTTCTTGTTAAAATGCAAACTTTACAAATGCTGCCACGCCGAGAAATTCCAATTTATGATGGAGATCCTCTTAGGTTCAACACATTTATAAAGGCGTTTGAACATTGTGTGGAGGCAAAGACCAGCTGTAAAGGTGACTGTTTGTATTATCTTGAGCAATTTACTAGGGGGCAGCCAAGAGATATTGTGCGCAGCTGCCTTCATATGAATGCAGATAGAGGATTCGCTATTGCCAAAAAATTGCTCAAGGAACACTTTGGAAATGAGTTTAAGATAACAGAAGCATACATGGAGAAAGTCATAGGATGGCCAAGTATCAAAGCTGAGGACCCCAACGCGCTCAAAGCATATGGTCTCTTCCTCCGTGAGTGTTCCAACGCTATGGAGGACCTTCGGTATTTAGAGGAACTTAACATGCCAGCAAACATAAAGATTCTGTGTCAAAAGCTTCCATACAGACTCAGAGACAAGTGGAGAGCAAGGGCATGTGAGATACTGGAGAAAACTGGGCGAAGAGCACAATTCCCAGACATTGTGGAGTTCATCGAGCGCCAGGTCAGAATCACTGCAGATCCAGTCTTTGGTGATATACAAGACAATTTACCTGTTATTAGGGGAGCTACAAAAGTAAACAAGTCACAGGTAAAACCTCAGTTGGGAAGAAACAGCTTTGTAACACAGGTGGTCATTGAGGAAGGATACAGCAAACCAGATAGTACCGAGGAAATGGCTCAGAAAAAAGGAACATCCTTTACCAAGACTGATTCTGTTTCCTGTCTGTATTGTGCTGCTGGTAATCATGTTTTGGAACAATGTTTTAAACTGGGGAAAAAGACACACAGGGAGAAACTGGACTATCTAAAAGAGAAAGGTCTGTGTTTCAGTTGCTTGTGCACAGGACACTTGAGTAAAGATTGCGATAGGCGCATTATTTGTAACAAGTGTAACCGAACGCACCCCAGTGTTTTGCATATAGGAGAGATGGAAAGAGTTATTCAAAAGGATCAGAAGGATGGTGAGCAGAAATTTACTGAGGCGTCGAATTCCTCCGACAGCTGCACAACATCCTCCGCTTGTTGTCTTACAGGGGCTGGTCACTGCAATGGAATTCTTCCCATTTTGCCTGTTAAGGTGAAGTGCTCAAAAGGAAACAAGGTTATTGAAACCTATGCTTTTCTGGACCCGGGGAGTACAGGAACTTTTTGCACCAGGCAGCTCATCGACAAGTTGAATGTGGAAGGACGCAAATGCAAAATTCACATTCGCACCTTGGGCCATGATAACGCAGTAGAAAGCTCCATTGTTGACAATCTGGAAATTTCAGGAGTTTCTAGTGAGTGCTTCTATCCACTTTCTAAAGTGTGTACCCAGGAAGAGATACCTATCTCTACAGCCAACATAATTAGTGAAAGGGAGCTGAGAAAATGGCCTTATTTAGACGATGTAAAGATTCCCCATATAAATGCTGAGGTTGACCTATTAATTGGCACAAACGCCTCCAAGTTGATGGAGCCTTGGGAGGTGATTAACAGTCGTGATGGTGAAGGACCCTACGCGATCAGAACCCTACTGGGATGGGTAATAAATGGTCCTTTTCGGGGAAGTAGTGACTGTGGAATTGACCACCCTTTTTATGCCAACAGAATTGCCATTGATAGAATTGAAGAACTGTTAACCAGCCAGTACAACTACGACTTTAATGAGCAAGATTCTGCAGAACAGGAAGAAATGTCAAGGGAAGAGAAGAAGTTTGTGGAGATAATGGAAGGCTCTGCTCAGTTTAAAAATGGACATTACACGTTTCAAATGCCTTTCAAAGGGAAAGATGTTTCAATGCCGAATAACCTCTGTGTTGCCATGCAACGTGTTCGTGGTCTGAAAAGGAGACTTCAAAAAGATGCAGGCTTTCATGAAGAGTATAACAACTTTCTTTCTGATGTTATTAGCAATGGCTATGCTGAAGAAGTGTCGCAGCATCAGTTGGAAACGCCAATGGGGAAGGTGTGGTATATTCCGCACCATGGCGTGTACCATCCACGGAAAAGAAAATTACGAGTGGTGTTTGACTGTGGAGCAGAGTACAAAGGGATTTCGCTCAACAGTCAGCTCTTGCAAGGACCGAACCTAACCAGCTCGTTAGTTGGAGTTCTTATGCGATTTAGACAGGAACAAGTGGCCGTAATGGCGGACATTAAGGCTATGTTCCACCAGGTTAAGGTGGCAGAGGAACATCGGGATTACCTAAGATTCTTATGGTGGCCTCAAGGTAACCTGGAGCAAGATCTTGTAGAGCATCGTATGACTGTCCATTTATTTGGAGCGGTTTCCTCACCCAGTGTTGCCTGCCTTGCTCTTAGAAAAACTGCTGAAGACAATCAGGCTAATTTTCCAACAGAAGTGATTGAAACGATCAACAGAAACTTCTATATGGATGACCTACTGAAGAGTCTGCCCTCTGAAGAGGATGCAGTTACCATGGTTAAAAACCTTATAACCATTTGCGGCAAAGGAGGGTTTACCCTCACTCAGTGGATCAGTAATAGTCGAGAAGTGCTTCAAAGCCTCCCAGATGATCTCAAGTCCACGAACCTGCAAGAGCTTGATCTGGACAGGGATAAGCTGCCGCTGGACAGAGCTTTGGGTTTGCAGTGGTGTATCGAGACGGACACTTTCAAATTCAAGCTGAAAGTCAAGGAGAAGCCGGCAACCAAGCGAGGCATGCTATCCATCATCAGTTCCGTCTACGATCCTTTGGGGTTCTTGGCGCCTATAGTATTCCCGGCCAAGCTGCTGTTGCAGGAGTTATGCAGGATGAAGTATAATTGGGACAATCCAATACCTCCAGCCTTTCAGCAGAAGTGGAACAAATGGCTGACAGATCTTGAGAAGGTGGCATATTTTAAGATCCACAGATGTGTGAAACCTGCTGGATTTGGGACGACTGTCAGCGCCCAATTGCATCACTTTGCTGATGCGAGCGAGAACGGCTATGGTACAGCTACTTACCTGAGGATGCAGAACATGGAAAAGAGAGTTCATGTTACTTTCTTATTTGGTAAAGCCCGAGTGGCCCCACTGAAGACTGTGACCATTCCCCGTTTAGAGCTCACTGCTGCTGTTGTAGCAGTAAGAGTGGACAAGATGCTTCGATCGGAGCTCCAGTTTCCACTAAAGAAGACTTGCTTTTGGACTGACAGCACATCAGTTCTTAAGTACATAAAGAATGAGGACCGAAGATTTCAAACCTTTGTAGCTAACAGGGTAACCACCATCAGGCTCAACTCGGAAATTAAGCAGTGGAGATATGTTCCCACATCTTTGAACCCTGCTGATGATGCTTCACGTGGATTAAAGGCAGAAGATCTTGTGAAGCAAAGATGGATAGAAGGCCCAAAATTCCTATGGGAACCTGAAGAAATGTGGCCAACATTTCCTGTGGATACAAGTGTCACTGCTGATGACCCAGAAGTAAAGAACAGTCTGACAGTCAATGCGATACTTGTTGACACCAATCCCACATCGCAATTGATGACCCATTTCTCTGATTGGCAAAGATTGAAATTTGCAGTTGCGTGGCTCATTAGGTTGAAAGGAACTCTGCTTAAATTAAAAGAAAAGAGGAAAGAGTTGGAGCGTGCAAATACCAGTGCTATTGGAACAGCAAGTTTGGATGTGCAAAAGGAGATGCAAGCTTTCTCAACATCGCTTGGGAATCAGAAGGTAACCCTGGAAGATCTCTTGGAGGCTGAGACCTCCATAATTACTTTTTGCCAGCGAGAGAGATTCCCCACAGAATTTGCTGCACTAATTTCTGGAAAGCCACAAGTGCCGAGAAGTAGCAGCCTTCTCAAATTGGATCCGGTTCTTGAAGGAGGACTTCTACGAGTTGGGGGACGGCTGAAAAGGGCAGCAATCCCTGAGGACATTAAACACCCTCTCATCTTGTCCAAGGACCAACATATCTCCGATCTTATCCTCCGTCATGTCCATTTACAGCTTGGACATGGAGGTAGAAACCATGTTCTTTCCGCTACAAGGAGAAAATACTGGATTACTAGTGGAACTATTGCAGTGAGGAAGATCATATCACAATGCCTCATTTGCAAGCTCCATGGTGGAAAACCTGGTGAGCAAAAAATGGCAGACCTCCCAGAAGAGAGAGTTGTTCCTGATCTACCGCCGTTTACTAACGTTGGCGTAGATTATTTTGGGCCAGTTGACATAAAAAGAGGGCGTAGCATCATGAAAAGGTATGGAGTAGTATTCACTTGCATGACAAGCAGGGCTGTGCACCTGGAAGTGGCCTATTCCCTTGACACAGACTCGTGCATCAACGCATTGCGACGGTTCATCTGTCGAAGAGGACAAGTTGCACACTTAAGATCTGACAATGGTACCAACTTTGTGGGTGCAGAAAGGGAGTTGCGAGAAGCCTTAGCCTCTTTGAATCATGACCGCATTGGAAGAGCCATGTCTAAAAAGGGAATTAAGTGGAGCTTTAACCCTCCAACTGGGTCACATCATGGTGGCACATGGGAGCGCTTGATACGGATGATTAGGAAGATCTTGTGCTCTGTGCTCCGACAGCAAACCTTAGATGATGAAGGGTTCCATACCGTGCTCTGTGAGGCTGAATCTATACTTAATGATCGCCCCATCACAAGACTGTCAGAGGATCCCAATGATCTAGAGGCGTTGACGCCAAACCATCTGCTACTCCTCAAAGGAAAACCAGTTCTCCCACCAGGATTGTTCAACAAAAGGGATATTTACGCAAGGAGAAGGTGGAAACAAACCCAGTACATTTCGGATCTCTTTTGGAAGAGGTGGATCCGCGAGTACTTACCGCTTTTACAAGAGCGTCAAAAATGGAACCAGGAGAAGAGGAATTTTGTTCCTGGAGATCTGGTCATGGTTGCGGATTCAACAGCACCACGTGGGTCATGGATGCTAGGAAGAGTCCTGGAAACCTTCCCCGATAAGAGAGGTCTGGTACGTGTGGTTCGTTTGAAGACCAAGACAAACATCATTGAACGACCCATTACTAAAATATGCTTGCTAAATGAAGCTAAAGAGTAATTGGTTCACAGTGGGGTATTTATGTATTTTCTGTATTATGGCTCTTTTTGA
This sequence comes from Pimephales promelas, assembly GCF_988280905.1. Lineage (NCBI taxonomy): Eukaryota > Metazoa > Chordata > Actinopteri > Cypriniformes > Leuciscidae > Pimephales > Pimephales promelas. The sequence continues at coordinate 30,091,997 of NC_142788.1, read as the reverse complement.
ATTTGGTGTAATTGCTCTGAAAGATGCAATTAGGGGCTGGAGTGTATGAGCCATATTCACTTTGTATTTGTCAATTTTGTGCTGTGCCACTAGGGGGCTGTATGTGCTTTGTGGCACAGCTGATCTCGGGTCAGCCCGTGTAAGTCTTTTAATTTGGAGGTAACTCAGACACAGGTGTCGCTGATTGAGAAGCAAACAGTTTTCGACTGTGCCCATGGTCTTGCGCTTGGGGTAAATGATACGGTGTGTTGTATGTTATATTATGAGTTAAGATATTGCCGCTGTATGATATGCAGGAAAATAAATTGCTAGATAATAATAACATTAATGAACGCTCTCCGTCTTTATTTTACGTGTAAGATCACACGCACATGTCTAAACTTAAATCCACGAAATCAGCAACCAGTACTAGACTTTGTTTAGGACTTAGTCAGTACACCATTTCTACAAAAGATGAACAGTGCAGATCTTCATTCAGAAACAAATGACACTAAACTCATGTTTTGAGCGCGAGTGTGTTAATATAATTATAATAAAGAATAATCATACCCTCAGAGGAACAAACAGAAGTCCTCATGATCTTCCAGAGTGCAGACAGACAGCAGGACACTGATGGACACACACACCAGCCGCAAGAGTGTGGGCAGGGGCAGATACAGGAACAGATGCAGTCTCCTACAGATAAATAGATAGAGGAACAGATACTGAACATTTAAGTCATCTGTCGGTTATTCACTGACTTTCTGCAGCTTCCTATCAGTTACAGTTATAATATAAAGGCTATTTAATTTATTAGCAAACGAGAGCATCAAGAAATACAGGCTCCCTTCATTATTTCAAACAAACATTTATTTCCCGTAGATTTGCATGTACATAAACTGAACTTTGAACTCTTCTCTGTACAAAACACACATCGGAACGTTTAGGAACGACTGAAAACGTTTAATTCTAGAACAGAGTCTTATGGGAAGGCACCTCGGGTCATCTGATGGTGAGGTACATCATGAAGTCTACAGTGGTCTATCGTGGGAATTTTCCGATGGAGCTCTCCTCCACGGGCGTGTAGACTTTGATCTGCCGCATGTGTGTGTCTCGTCCGTTCTGGTGGTTTGCCAACACGGCAATCTGGATCATGAAGGTTCTGATGGGATTGTTCACCAGATCCCACAGAGGAATGTGAATCCAACCGCTGGGCTCCACCATCTCCAGCTGCTGCTCACACACACACACACAAAGGGTTTACTTTGTGGAAATGCACATTATTCTGATTGTTTAGACAAAAAAATACATAAATAGACATGAAAGATTGATTTAAGTTATGAATGCGTTTATTATGCAAGAACAACGAGACCACAGAGTGATTCTCTCAATGAGGTGAGTCATGACATTATAAACTTTGATTTCAAGCTAAAAGGTTTTTGAAAATCTGACAAAAATAAGGTACAAGACTGTGAACTTCAGAACAACAGTGTCATGAATCTTAAGGAGAACAGGAAGCAAATGCAGTTAATAAATCCTTTAATCAGGAAGTATAATACAGGACAATGACACGGGTGTGGACAGATAACGCAGGGACTTCGATGGTCAGAGTGCGGTGAATCCTCGTGAAGTGAAGAGTGAAGACGAGACGAAACAATCCAACACCGAGACGACAAATCCACAGGAACACGGAGATCAGGAAAACCAGGAACGAAACACAACACCAACACCCAGGACATCAAACAACGATCTGGCAAGGAAGTGAGAATGAGGTGAGTATTTAAGCAGTGTGGGGATGAGCTGCAGCTGGTGTTGATTAATGATGATCAGCTGGAGCGGATTAAGGAATGACAACATTCACACCCACAGTACATGTGCTTTCATACCACAACACAAGCACGAGACAAGAAGGAAACATTGGATCTGTATACCGTGACAAACAGTGTGGTTATTAATGGAAGAAGAAAAGGCCTCGCGAATAGGGCGGCACGCACACATACTGCGTTGTTCCCATCAGAGGGAGGTGAGCAGCGTTTTATTGAAATTTTCTTATAATTAAATGCAGGGGCGTCATGCAAGCCAAAATTCTGGGGGGGGGGGGGGGGGGGGCACAATCTGAGATGTTGCAATTGTTTCCTGATGAGTGGTCATGTAAGGGGGGGTCAGGGGGTTTCTCCCCCTGAAATTTTTTTAAATTCTGGCTGCTAAACATACCATTTCAATGCAGTTTGGGAGGGACAGAAATACCTTAATGGAGCTAGCAGCAACCCTCCTCTATCTGAGGACTAAGTTAAAGTATCTTTTTTGTAAGTTTATGTAAAAGACAGGTTGATGAAAGAACTGTAAGCTCAAATTCAAAAGCTTTTGAAGTCTACTTCATTAAAGCATATTTACACACACACTGTACACTTAGGCCTTCTACACATGTTTTTAAAAACAGTACCATTGCAGTTTTTATGTTATGATTTTAAATAGGTATGTGACCTAAGAACGATCTTACATTAAAGGTATACAGTATAAAGGGGCTAAGGTCTGACTTTGTGGTTCTCTGAAATTAAGTTATTTTAATATCAATATGTGATGAAGGACTTTGAAAGAAGTTTGACAGATTTCAGTGCTGAATAAGGTTAACACTGCCCCGTTTATTTGAGCATATGATTTTGTCGCACCTTTTTTTTTCTTTTCTACATGCCATGGGATAAATTAGTGCATGCTGATGAACAGTGGTCTTAATCTTCGTACCCTAGTTTTGCACTGATGTAAAAAGACTGACAGTGACACAAAGATCTCATGTTAGCAAAATGTTTTAATCTTTTAACTCTCAAAAAAACTATTAAAAAACATGTATGTTCTTTAACATTAGATTATAATTTTACTGTCTTACCATATGGATGGAATTGGTAAGATTTTAACAATAATAATGCCAATGACGTTCTGTTTATCGATCCGATTCTTTAGAATCAGAATCAGATTCTTTAACGATTCTCTTATTGATTCTTGATAGCATTTTGTGGAAAAATGTGGTCATGTGCTTTTTTTTTTTTTTTTTTTAAATCTTAAGCTTGAGTAGCCTAAGCAAACTGTACTTTTTATGTAATTCAAGTAATAAACAGAACATTATTGTAAAGTGTTACTGATTAGTTATACACCGATTCAGACGTCTCCCGAGTTCACTGTTGGAAAGATCAGTTGTTTTAACCATTCATTAAAATGAATCGGTTCAAAGGAGTCATTAGTTCGCGAATTGGACGTGTTATGCGCGTTGTGTGATTAGGACATGGATGTCATGTTTATGTCAACTGAATGTCCAGAACGCTTCTCAGAGAAGATAAGGCAACTTATTTAGCACAATTCACACCCAGCGGTAAATAAGGGGGAAAAACACAGAATGCTCCACATTAAACTTTCATCTTCCGACCTTTTACCACCGTGTCGATTTATTTTGATTAATAATATGTGCGAGGGTGGGAGACAGGGAGAGAGCAAGTTGCAAGAGTTTTGTATGGCAGGCAGTAACGTTAGCCAACTAGTTTACGGTTAGACTAGGCTAGCTATTGATAACGTTACACTGACATAACATTGTTAATGCTCTGAATTCGCAGCTAATATCAATTCCATAACTTTTGATCAAGTTAAAATGTCCAGGTCAACCATAAATAATCCCACTACCTTTTAATATCATCCGATAACTAATTCAATGCCGATTTGTTGCATTTCCAACTTACCACTCGCCAGTTCAACGTGCGAGCTGCTTGTACCGCCGGAACATACACAGCAAAGATTCTAAAGCTTTGCTCTACGCGCGTAGATTTGATACACAGACACCATATTAGGAAAAACGGGCGGGCTAATGCTGACCGATTTATTATTACACATCAAGAAAAAGAATATATTTGAGTCGTTATAGGCTCTGGTAATTATGGAGCATAATAGGAATAAAGGAATCAGGGAAAAAATTAAAAGAAATTTTAAAAGAATTTAAAAAAAATTATCAGAGAGGAAAAATCTGAGGGGGCACGTGCCCCCTCACTTTGAATGGGCATGACGCCACTGTATGCATGGACCCATAGTGGGGGCTCATATTCATAGGTCGCTGGCCATTTTCTTGACCTCTATCCAATGTGGAAGGAACAAATGGCAAGACATCCATCCGACCATGAGGAACATGGTTTAAGGCTTCGTGAGGCGCATCGATTGAGGCTGTGTTTCTGAGGTTTAATTAAGGACTGTATATTACTGGAGTAGGTGGATTTGTATCCGCACTGGTGTGTCGGTAAGAACACATACGACTCAGAGTTTGCAGCAAAGTTTGTAGTTTACTCTTGATTCAAGTTGAATAGGAACAGTGAGTGGTAACAGTAAGTGGTATTTTGTCATTAACTCACTCACATAAAACCACTTCTGAAGGAACGATTGAGCTATTAGTCTTCTGCATCAGAGCATTCATATTTCGTTCGTCTCTTACTGACTAGGCACTGACTGACGTCATTCAATAAACGACTCTCTGATTGGCTGAAACCTTCTTAACATTGCCGCCCCCAAATATGCCAAGCATATTTGAACTCTATAAATTAATCACTATGAGGGGCTAAGACCAGTTCCTTTTGATTTGTAAATGCAGGAAGGGGGATCAAGCGAGAAACGGGCCGGATGTAGGTCTTATCCTTAACTTGAATCTCAGCAGATCTGGTACGGCCATCCGAACTTGGGAAGGTCTTCGCAACTTTGCCTACCAGCCACAATGCTCGTGGTAGTTGTGGATCGATGAGCATTACCACTGTTCCGATAGAAATGTCACCGGCATCTGTGTGCCACTTGTTGCGGGTCTGTAGCGTAGGCAGGTAATGCTGGGTGAAACTTGACCAGAACTGATCGGCCAGAACTTGACTCTGCTTCCACCTTCTTCGACCCATGAGCTCTGTAGCAGGATACACTACGAGTGGCAGTGAGCTATCTGGCCGCCCCATCAGCAAATAATTTGGTGTAACAGGGTCAAGGTCAGCTACATTGCTGGAAGTGTAACCCAAGGGCTTGCTATTAAGCATTCCCTCCACCTCAATGAGGACTGTTTGGAGAACTTCCTCAGTTACGACTTGGGAGCTGACTGTGATGCGAAGAGCAGTCTTGACTGACCTAATTTCTCTTTCCCACACACCACCAAAGTGTGGGGCTCCAGGTGGGTTAAAGTGGAAAGAAATCTTTTGTTTAGCTAAATGCAGCTGGATCTGTGGAGCAAGCGATGCAAAGGCTTCTTGCAACTCTTTCTGTCCTCCGTGAAAGTTAGTGCCGTTGTCTGAATATAACTCGCGAGGTGTTCCACGGCGAGCTATAAACCTCCTCAAAGCCATCAGAAAGGAATCAGTATCAATAGCTGTAAGAAGGTCTAGATGAACACTTCGTGTCGTGAGGCACTTAAAGATGATTCCCCACCTTTTCTCACATCGTCTGCCAATCTTAATTTGGAATGGCCCGAAACAGTCCATGCCTGTACTGTAGAATGGGGGTTTGAGCAGTCTGAGTCGAGCTGGAGGTAGATCTGCCATTCGGGGAATAACTGGTTTGTTCTTCCATGTTTGGCAGTCTTTGCACAAATGTTGTTGTTTTCGTATAGCTTCTCGTCCTCTCAGTATCCAAAAGCTTCTCCTTATCTCTCCGAAGACTCTTTCAGGTCCTGGATGGCAGAGTTTACGATCATAGTCTCGGATCAGTAACTTGGTAACCCAGTGATGTGGGTCAAGAACTACAGGATGTATAACTGACAGCTCTAATCCTTCAGCTCGGCGTAAACGACCACCAACTCTTATAAGCTGACAAGAGTCGTCAAATTCTGGGGCCAGAGCAAGTAGTCGACTAGTCGAAGGTACTGATTTACCAGCTCTTAGGAGTTTGTATTCATCTGGAAAACTATCCATTTGAGATTTCTGCAGGATATGCCATTCTGCAGTTTGGTAGTCCGCTGCTGAAGGTGGTCCTGTATCAATTAGGCCTTGAACTGTGGCCTCCACTAACTCGCTCCAGGTGTTGTGTGTGATAGGATCGGGAATGTCAGGAACATCTACTTCCGTCATGAGTCCACAGAAGATTCCTTTGCGCTGCTCTGTTTTGATTTCTGGTGGTTGAATAGAAGGACAGACAGGCCATACTGACTCAGACTCAAGCAGGAATGATGGTCCTTGGCTCCATCTGTTGGGCACTGACAGCTGAAGAAGAGTTTTACCTCGGGTCAGGTCATCAGCTGGATTACTGCTGGAATCCACATATCGCCAGGAACATTCAGTTGTCAGCTCTTGAATTTCGGCTATCCTGGTTCCAACAAACACCTTGAATCGGTATGATTCAGATTTGAGCCAGGCTAGAACAGTGGTGGAATCGGTCCATAGCGTCACTGTATTTATCTCGAGGGTGAGCTCAGTTTTCAACAGTTTGGCTAATTGGGCACCATTCAGGGCAGCACAAAGCTCTAGTCGAGGAATTGTCAGACATCGTTTTGGAGCAACCTTGGACCTTGCTAGTACAAAGGCTAATTGAATATGACCACTGTCATCATTAGTACGTAGGTAGGCGACAGATCCATAAGCTTGCTCGGAAGCGTCGCAAAAGATGTGAATCTGTCTGGTGTTGTGGGAATGATTAATGTCTGAAGATGTGACACAGCGGGGTAGTGAAATACTTGCTACCATAGGAAGTTCCGCCTCCCATTCTCTCCAGGATCTCAAAAGGTCGTCAGGTAGGTTTGGGTCATCCCAGTCTCGTTGCTTGTCCCATAATCTCTGAACTAAAATCTTGGCTCGGGTGGTGAAGGGGAGTATGAAGCCTAAGGGGTCATACTGGGTTGCAAGTACCTTGTAAACATGTCGAAGAGTACATGGTCCAGGCTTAACAGGACGGGTTTTATACCCAAGAAGGTCTGATTTGCAGTGCCACCTCAAACCTAGTGCAGATTCTTGAGCATCGGAACGATCTTGAGATAGCCACAATTCAGTACTACTGGATCTCGCGTCTGCTGGAAGGTGGTCCACCACACTGGGATCATTACTTGCCCACTGGCGAAGTTCGAACCCACCACTGGCAAAGAGGGTGCAGAGTCTGTCTACAAGCGGCCTTGCCTCTTGAGCTGATGGTAGGCTCTTCAAGCAATTGTCCACGTAGAAATTCCTTTCTACCGTAGTTCTGATATTGTCATCAGGAGTGCAACGATCTGCAACATGTCGCTGGACAGCATAAATGGCACAACACGGACTGCAAGTAGTGCCAAAAGGTAGCACTTGCCATTCGTAAATGTCTGGTGGTTTAGATCTGTCCATGTCTCGCCATAAGAAACAGAGGAGATGCCTATCTTCAGGGAGGAGACGAACTTGGTGGAACATCCCTTTTATATCCCCGCTTATTGCCACTGGATGCTCACGAAAGCGCAGGAATACACCAAGCAATGATGGACCCAAGGCTGGTCCTGGCAGCAGATAGTTATTCAGGTTATGGCCTTCAAAGTCAAATGAACAGTTAAAAACCACACGGTTCTTACCGTTGTGCTGCACGAGGTGGTGAGGGATGAACCATGACTCACTTTGTGAATTAACTGCTTCAGGTGGGAGTTTGACAACATAGCCTGAGGTCTCTAATTTTTGTATCTCTTGTTGGTAGGCGGCTGCTTTACTGGGGTCTTTCTCCAGACGTTTCTCTATGTTCCTAAGGTTCGGAAGAACTGCCTCCATAGGAGCATGAAGTATGGGCATATCCTTCTTACGCAGGAGAGGAGTGGCATAGCGATTTACACCATCGATCATTACTCTGACAGTCTGTGACTGAAGCAAGTCAAGGGCTGCTTGGTCCTGCTTAGACCGAGTGACAGATTTCTCATTTCTGTTGGGAATCACGTCTGCTTGCCAGAGTCTCTCAACATTCTGGAACAACTCTGTCATTGAGGGATTAGTGGCAATGTGCAGACACTGCTGGGATTCAACATTATCTCCAAATACTCTTGCTGGGCCTTGTAAAGACCAACCCAGTCTTGTCCTGACAGCTGCCGGACCTCCAGGTGGACCGAGACGGACTGGTTCAATCGGAGTGATAAGGTGAGGATGATCTGCTCCAATCAGTAACAGGGGACAGGCTTTGTGAATAGGCTGTAATGGTAAGCCTTTCAAATGCCGGTATCTTCGTTGAAGGTCTGCAACGGGGTAGGAATGTTCAGCTAAGCTAAGTGGTTCTGCTGTGAAGGCTCCCGTTATTTTATAACTCCTGCCAGGTTGGGATGGAGTTGAAATTTGAAACGACACTGAAGTACCGCAAAGCTTAGTAATGTCTTGCCTTATAGTTCTTAAGGCTAAGTCCTCTGCCTGGCCAGTAAGTCCCAGTCTCCGGGCTGCTGCTGGTAACAGCATAGTCCGTTCAGATCCATCATCAAGCACAGCGTAAGTATCTAGGCTTTGTCCCTTATGCTTCAGAATGACTCTGACCACTTTCAGAAGGACACTGCTGAGTCCTTGAGGGCGGTCAAGGTATAGCATTTTGCTAGTCGAGCTGACTAAACATGTCCCTTCTTTCATTGGCTTAAAGTTGACCTCGTGAAGGATCTGGAGGTGCTTTCCCTTGCACAGATGGCAGAGTTTCTTTAGAGTACACTGTGCAGCTCTATGGTTGCGTCCACACTTCCAGCATCTGTTATTAGTCTTAATCCAGTCGATCACTTGGTCTTTGGTTAAGGACTGGAATGTGGCACATTGACTAAGGTAATGTTCTTTACTGTCACAGTATGGACAGAAGGCAAAGGTTTTATCTTGACTCTTGGTTGGCACTAGTGGTACTGAGGAAGATAATTCATTTGAGCCATGAAGGATGGTAGTCTGTCTGACCTTGGCTTTAGTTTCCTTCTGTTGATCCACTCGGGAACGGGCTCTATCTTTCTGAGGCTTATATCCACCAAAGCTCTCTGGATCCTGGCACCAGGATTCGAAATTAAGCCATTTAGCTAGATCAAGAAGCGTGTACACTGAGCCAGGTTCATAACTCATGTGCCGGCGGAAAGACGCTCTTTGTTCTGGAGGGAGCTTGGACAAAAGTCGAGCCACATGGGATCCACAATGCAATTCAATGTCTCCTTCTGTTCCTAATGTCTTAAGGAATCCTACTAAGGCTTGTATCTGAAGAGCGAAGTGTTCAAAGCCTACAGTGTCGCCAGACTGAATATCTGATGCATCCATAATGGCAGCAATTTTGCTCAGGGCAAGCTGATGAGGTCGACCGAACCGTTCAGTGAGGGATGCCATGGTATCGGAGTAGGGAGTGGATGAATTTAAAAAGGAATCAGCGATGAGGCGAGCATCTGTTAACTTTAGGTGATCTACCAGAATTTGGTACTTGAATAGCTCTGTAGCTTCATCAGGTAGTAGGTTATTCAAGGCAAGTTTGAGACGGGCAAATTCACCAGGATCTCGACGGGTAAAATCTGGAATGGTTGGCTGCGGACCTCTATAAACTATCTCCTGTCTTGCAGCATTAGTCTGGATCAGTGGAAAGTTAGCTGGTGCTACAAGCGGCTGACTGGCGTAAGCTGAAGGAGGTGTGTAGTTAATAGAAGTTCTTCTTACTGTTGTTGGCTGCCTTGTGCTCCACACATCTCTGTGATTGTCAACCGTGCCTGAGGAAATCTGAGCTCCCACATTATCCGGAACAATGGGATTTGTATAAGGCTGCATTGGAGGAGCATTCTGCGCATGGCTAACTGTATCTGCATAAGGGTCTGTATTCTTAGATGTAGAAAGGTGGCGTGGTGCTGGGACTGGAAAGGCTCTAGGAGCTGGTGAAGGCTGTCTGCTTGCAACTCTAGGCAGAGGAACTGGAGGGGTTAATACTTGGAATGGTGACTTAGGCCTAGGACTTGACCTCTGGCTTTGCGACTGGTTTATCAGCATCTTCTGCATACTTTTCTGGATCTCTATCAGTTGGCTAATCTCTTCCCTCATGGAAAGTTGAGTAGTACGGAGACGTCTATTCTCTTGTTCCAGATCATGCACTGTGCTTTGGATATCAAGTGGTAAAGAATGTCCATACCGGTCAGGGCTGTGTTCATCTCTCTCACTCCAATGATCTGTGGTAAGGTACCAGGCCTCTGAAGCCAAGTGTGGTGTTTCTAACGAATCAGGTGATCCAACATCCCATTCTCTTTGATCATGATAAGAAATAGATGCTTGTGGATGGGCCATAGGAATATCTCTGTCTTCGTCATCCTCTTGAAAGTCATATGACCCATGTGGTCGCGGTGTTGACTGAGGCAGAAGGACATTAGCTCTAGGCAGTCCAGCATACTGTAATTCGAAATCTTGTAAGTAGGCTGGTTGACGAACTATACGTCTAGGGCGTGCTCCTTCAACTTGATACTCTGCATTCTGGTCCTTTGACATCATTAGTCCAGTGTAAACACACACTCCGGCTCGAAGGACCAAATGTTTCTGAGGTTTAATTAAGGACTGTATATTACTGGAGTAGGTGGATTTGTATCCGCACTGGTGTGTCGGTAAGAACACATACGACTCAGAGTTTGCAGCAAAGTTTGTAGTTTACTCTTGATTCAAGTTGAATAGGAACAGTGAGTGGTAACAGTAAGTGGTATTTTGTCATTAACTCACTCACATAAAACCACTTCTGAAGGAACGATTGAGCTATTAGTCTTCTGCATCAGAGCATTCATATTTCGTTCGTCTCTTACTGACTAGGCACTGACTGACGTCATTCAATAAACGACTCTCTGATTGGCTGAAACCTTCTTAACAGGCTGGATATGATGGTACCCAACGGATGAAGGCGAATACATCTGATTCCCATGCTGATTGCAGTTAATATTTTGTGTCAATATGCTGAATTTAGGGCTCAGAGAATTCCCTCTTTTATTTTACCCCCAAAACACTACATTATGTGACATGGTCTTACTAAAACGTCTGCTTAGTTGTTTTCCACTTTGTTCAGAATGACTTTCATTAAATATTCGTTGAAATCGGGGATGTTTTAATGGAAGAAGAAAAGGCCTCGCGAATAGGGCGGCACGCGCACACAGCTGGTGCGGTTTTTTTGTCTGTCTTTCAACCTATGAATCTCCAAAATCTCCAAGGTATGATCCAGAATAAACAGCGTAGCGGTGTGTCCTGTGGAGTGGCTTTAGAGCTGCGCTTTCTCGCTTTTATAGGCTGTAGGCTGTAGCCTGATCTGAACATTGTATGCGGAGTTCCTACATTAATATGTGCCTATCCTCACTGCTCTGACTGCCAGTATTAGCTACTATAGGTGCATGAGTTTGGGGAAGCACCCGCCTATGCGCATTTCTTTCTTTCTTTTTTTTTTCTTTTTTTTTTTTTTTTTTATAAATATGTAATAGCTATATGTGGCCACTGGTCACCCCGGCGACACTTCAAAACGGATGTCTCTGCACTGTCTGCAGTCACACTTGTTGTTATTGATTAAAAAACTGAATCATTTAAGTTTGGTTGCTTTTCTGAAAATGTGCGTTTTACAGTTTTTACAATTGATGTCTGTGTTTTGCACAAACACTTTAAACATGTTTGTTTGTTACTTGTAGCTATTTGAGTACTTCTGAATAGGCTCCTGAAAAACATCATATTATCTTTAGTGGAATTCTAAGTTTAAAAAACACATTTTGTCTTTAGTCTGAATTCTGTTTAAAAAAAACACATAGGCTATTGTCTTTAGTCTGTGGAATTCTGACGCGTGTGATTTTTTTCACATGAGAGATTGAGTCATGGTTCAGCAAACCGCAATCGCTGAAAAATATCATGCTCAGGATGTAGTGGGGAATGTACTTGTCAAGTTTCACTTTTGTAGACAGTGGCGGCTCCTACAAAATCTCTCGGGGTTGGGGGCAAATGTTTGGATGATTGATATTGGGATAAGCAACTTCACTACTTAACCTATTAATTAATATTAGACTCTTACAACAAATCTCCTTGTTTGTTTCTATAATCACTATTATTACACTGTTTACATCACATTAATACACTGCTTACTTATTTGGCTCTTCTCTCTTTCAATCAATTACTCTGTCATTGAAAGCAGGCATGTTCCTGACTAGTTCCCTCTCAAGCATAGCCAGTGCATTGACATTACATTTCTCAGGAATGTCTTGATTCTCTTTAAGGTTGAATCACACCTCTCAGCTTGTCATGGGAGTGGTTATGAAGATGTTCAACATGCAACAGTCTCTGAGAAAGTTTCCTGGAGGTTGTACTTCAGCAAAACCTGGGCCAGAGCCAGTCTGAATTCTCAACTCTGATTCTCAACTCTCATAAATGAGAAACAGGATTAGTCACTTTTTTTAAAAAAAACGTTTGCTGATAATTTACTCGCCCCCATGTCATCCAAGATGTCCATGTCATTCTTTCTTCAGTCGAAAAGAAATTAAGGTTTTTGATGAAAACATTCCAGGATTTTTCTCCATAATGGACTTCAATGGGGTCCAAACGGTTCAAGGTCTAAATGAGAGTTTCAGTGCAGCTTGAAACACAAGGAGGGAATCAGTTCTTAAATGTTTAATCATCTACTTTGGTGAATCGGTTCACCATCTCATGCATATACTTCCATACTGTACATACTGGCGGGGCTCAAAAAATTTGAATGTCGTTTAAGTTCAGTAATTTCTGTAAAAAAAAGTGTAACTTTTGCATTATATATTTTCATTACACAAAGTGAAATATTATTATTTGTGCTACAGCTACTTCTGTTGATTGCACAGCTTATGTTCACGCGTAGCTGCACCAAATAGCTATTGAGTAACCTATGCATCAGTTGCTGCATCAGTGTGGTGTTATATGAAGGCAATCTGCATGTGCACAGCTGAAGAGTAAAGTGTTAAGTGTTAAGGTTGTTTTAAAGGTTGTTCTTTATCAGCGATTGCAGGCCCATAACAGCAGCCTACAAGTTTTCACTTTTTACCTTAGCACTCTTTATTCATTACTATTGTCTCGCCAGGATATGCCAGGTGATGGACTGGAGCAACCAATGTCTTAATCAGTGAAAGTTCTCATTGAGGGCACAGAGGTCCTCAGTAACATGCCTCACTAAACCTCAAGCATCCAAAAAAACTGAAATTTACTTTTGAGGTTTTTTTTCACAAAGTGTTAATGAAACTTGACACAAGAAAAATGACCCCCAAAATATGTTGCCTCTTCACTCTGCTGCATATAGTCAACATACATAGCACGAATGTCATTTCTCGTGCCTTAGGCTTTTGTTTATAGACAAGGGAACCATCGCATTATAAAACATTTTTATCTCATTAACTTTTGCTCTCACAGGAGTGCAGTAAAACACCATGGGGCGAGGGGCAGGAAGACCATTATAATAAACATGCTTTATCTGGTTTTACGGGGTAAACGGAAACTTAGAAGGAGCTCGGGGGGGAGAAAGGTGTAGGCTATAAAAGCTGTCTGTTCTATATGTCATTTAGGTCTGTGTTCCTATCGCGAGGTAGCTGTCGCGGTATTTTTGTGAACAAGCCTCCTTCAAAAGAATAAACATCTTTTGAAGTACAATTTGAATCTAATGTCTCTTACTATGATGCTGTTTGTTTGTTAAACTGTTTTTGCCACAACAGTTTTGGTGTCAGAAGTGGGGATCTCACGGCAGTTCTTTCTGGCCCTGAGACGGATTTGACGGAGTGAATCGCCCCAGTACCAGGCTACTGGTCTCATACCTCGGCGGTTTGAGAGAGGACTCAACAGATTACGAGAGAGAGAGCCAAATCCCGATTTTTCAGGGCCAGGAGGGACTCGCCTGAGATCTGAAAGAATCCGGTGGCAGTAAAGCATCTTGGTAAGAGACCTAAAATTTATTTTATTTGTTTTGTATTTCGCATGGTGTAATTTGATATAACTATTAGGTTAACCATAGTGGCTGAACTATCTCTTTGGTACGGGCAGGGAAAGTTTTCGAGGGGTGAATTGAGGTGGTGACGGGCATTCCGACTCTTTTCCTTGAGCTGGCTCATTTGAATCGACTCACTGAAAAGAGCAGGTTTTTTTTTTTTAGAACACGTTACAAAAATTTTAATTGGCACCTGAGGAAGTCGGACCAATTTTTATGCCGAAAACTGATATTGACACCTGAGGAAGTCGGATCAATTTCATGCAATCGGAAAAATTTGTTACTAACTTTTTTATAACCGGTAATTGTAACACGTGAATCAGCACGAACAACCCGTCACTAGCCTACAAGCCAATTTTATGCCGAAAACTAGCTCGTGGGGCGGATAAAGGATCCGCTCAGGCTGATTATTGGTTAAAAATTGGCACCTGAGGAAGTCGGACCAATTTTATAAAATTGTAAAAATTGACACATTACAAATCTTTAATTGGCACCTGAGGAAGTCGGACCAATTTTATGAAATTGTAAAAATTGGCACATAACAAATCTTTAATTGGCACCTGAGGAAGTCAGACCAATTTTATGAATTTTGAAAACTGATATCATTATTGAATTGAACCTTGAGTAGAACCATAATTACAGAGCATATTTGCTAAACCTTGCCGGATCGAGGTGACAGAACCGGGTCTGTTGAAGACGTTTGACAGATTAAGACGCGTCGAAAGTAAAAATCCAAGAGAGAAGATTCAGCCAACATGGGATCATCTTATAGTAGGCCTAGACAAGATAATTTTTTTTTTTACAGTTTTCTTTGTGTGTGTATGTTTTGAGCTATGTTGTGAATGATGAAATTTGAGCAGTGTTTTCCGATGAATGTTTGAAGAAACTTGGTTTGAAATGTTGTGAATGAGGGAACATTGAGCGCTACGAGATTAAAAGTAGTGCGGGAATCAGTTGAACAGGGCAGTGAGAATCAAAAAAGGTTGTTATGGCTTAGTTCAACGAATAGGAAGATAAAAGTCGAACTGTCAGGAGAAATAAAGTTTTTACTTCTTCATCCAGTAAATGGATGCATGACATTAGATTTCTAGAGAATTTAGATTTACATGATAAGGATTGAAGTAGCAAGCACCAAGGCTGCCTGTGTGAAATAGATGGAACTGCATGTGAGAAATGTGTTTGGGGATTGTATGCAAACAATCGTGTACTGGTTAAATAATGAAGGAACTGGCATGTAGAGAAAGATTAAGAAGAAATATAGTAGAAAAAACTATATGTATTATTTTCCTAATAACTGAGGAGCAAATTCTTGCTTATTTAGCCTGGTTTCTGGATGCTAGATGATGGGTTTTTATTGAAATAAGTGTTGTTGATGATAATGACAAATTAAAGACAGTCTGTGTTATGAAGGAATTTTGGATCAGGGAATCATTTCCCTGGATAAGTATGTCTAAAGTTAAACGAAAACTTTGAAAAACAACTAAACGTATTTTGAGCATTTATGTGCCATTTACCATTTAATTAGCTCTGTGTTACATTCCTGATGGGGACAGACTGCTTCGGGGGTGCACAGTAAATTGAAGTTTTGCAAGATAACAGTGACGAAAACAATGGTCAGATTCTTGTGATGACACACTTATAAGCAGGGCCATTTAACAAGTAGCTGTGGATGCAAGATGAGAAGGAATTTTTGTGATAAGATGACAGGAATGTCCAGTGTTTATGTGCGTTTGAATATAGATCACTGTTTAAGTGACAATATTAATATTTTCGTCTGAGAAAGAACAGGAGATAAAAATAAGGTCATGAGATTGAAGACTTAATGAATTTATTTTGAAGGAAAGAACTATACAAAGAGTACTGGTCATTGTAAAATTAGAGATGAGAAAATGAATGGCAAAATACTTTTAAAAAAGTATTGCTAATTGCAGATTGGTAAACTCCAAGAAAAGAAAACATGGAAGTCAGATATTAAATTTTGGCTATTAAGAACCTGATAACTAAAATTTAGATGATATTTGAAGCATTACTATTTTTATAAAAGATAAAATAGGCTAAGCAAGCCATGTTACAGGTTTAACAGTTGATAAATGTAAAATGTGTAAAAAGCTTGGTAGTATTGAACAAGAAAGAAAGAGAAGCTGATGTTTTGATTTTAGAAGATAAAACTTGTGATTTAGCTGAAACAATTTGCTTATCTGAATATGATGTGTGTTGGGGCGCACGAGAGTGACCAGCACAAGAAACTCAAGTAGAAATTTGTAATGTCTAAATTCTCTTATAAAATTGGGCTTTATTAAAATTACAAGTAATTAATGCAAAAGAAGCCTTATGGGCTACAGATAAAAGTCTGAGTTTGAGAGAAGCGGGAAGTTCCAGTTCTGAATAACTCAAGAGTCTATCTGTCTCTCTTTTAATGTCAGCTAGAAGCTGTTATGAGCATGTTATAATTGATAATAAGCTATTTATGGTAAAATACAGTGTTTTCAGTTGAAAATCATAGACCCAGGAATGTCAGAATAATTCATTGCCAAAAAGAGGGCAATTTTTATTTGTAAATGTTTTAGAAGTAAAATTGAATGACTTTAAAGAAGTCTTTAAAATAATAATACAGATCCTAAACGAAAGAAGTTTAAGTGAAAATCTTAACTAGGTTATTCTTGAACCAGTTATATTTTTGTCTAGATCTTAATACGCACCATGAAGCAGAACCGATGACCCAGACTACAGATGAAGTACACTGAATGTACACAGTTGTGATCAAAATTCACTGAGTTTAATCTAAGCAGCTAGGTTGCTGCTTTTAAGATGGTTAATGGATTTAAGTGATTTAATACTGTTGTTATTGTTTTGGAATACTTCTACTGTGATGATTCTTGAATGTCTTCTCACCAACACCCAAGAGAAAAGTCATAACTGTCAAATTTGAGAAAAGTCTCTTTGATAATTCTGCCTAATTGGATGGAGCTGTAACCAGTATGCATGAGGTGTCATCCCAACGACGGGTACGATCTTCGATAGCCCTAGAAGACAACCTAAGGCAGGGTTTCACCGCTACTGGGCACCTGCCCACCAGGAAAGGGAGGTGTAATCTGTGCGAAGGGAGTGGATGTGATGCCACTTTGGGCAAAGGGCATCAGAGAGGGGACTCAGAGGACTGTGATACAGTTTAGTCTGCTTCAACCAAGAGTCCATTCCCAAATATACTTTAGAATGAACTCATCCTCCAAAATGGCTTAATTATCATTGAGTTAAAAGAAGTGAAGTTATTTTGTTTCAACACATTTGGAATTCAACACAATCTAAACAAATGGTAGTCGATTGTAGAAATGGGGCCGGTGTAAGACAAAGGGAACCTTATCAGACAGTGGGGTGTCTCAAACATCATGAACATCCAGACCACAGGTGGATGCATCTGATGTGGAGACATTGACAAACATTTTTATGATGTTAATTGCAAGAAAAATGCAGAGATTTTAGGGTCTTGGGACAAAGGCATGGTGGTGGCTTAAGATGAAGACAACTAAAAGTCTGAATGACAAAGGTCAAAGGTTAGTGTAAGGAATTTACCCTGTCTAAATTACAGTCTTTGAAAAGATTATTCGTTTGTTCGAGAGAGAGAGAGAGAGACTGCTTGAAGGAGAAAGGGTTGGTACTTTATGTTTTCATTCAGACAAAGAAGCTGAAGCAATTTAATGATAATGAATCAAAACCAACATAGCTGACTTTTCTAGAATCAAATGAATAATGAACAAACATGTTTTGAAACTATAGTTAAGAGGCCGAAAAAAAAATTAGATAAAAGCTATATGATTATGCAGGGTTTAAAATATCATTTAAACTGTAAAATCTTTTTAGAGAAAAGATAACAATAAGAAATATGAGCATTCATATTTAGATGTATTTGATGGTGATTGCACTTTATGTCTTGATAAGAGTGAGTTTAAAGGAGTTGCTCTGTCTGAATAGTGTGTGTCAGTAACCTCTGGAAAAGAGTGTTTTATCACTACTGATGAGTTAAGGCGAATGACAAATTCGAGAGAGGATGATAATTTTGAGTCAAACTGACAATCAAGCTTGTCTGCTGGTCATGGATTTTGGTCATTTATGATGAACAATTAGAAATGAATTACTGTCCGAATCAGTTTGAGTACTGGTGGAAGTTGGAATTGTAAAGTTAAATGAATATCAGTCATGGGTTGGGATAAACAAAAGGATTAGATTTTATGGCAAGAACAAAGTGACATATTGACTAAGATATCGAATTATCAAGAGAGTCCTTAACATTTATGATTATTGTAAACAAAGGAAAAATGATGACTGACATCGACAAGTCTGTACAGCATGACCTGACTTGACAGAAAATAGAATGTAAGACTGAAGGCTATTAGCCTTCAAATGCTCTGATGAGAGGACACCATTGTGTTAATTTGATGCAAGAATGGATTCCTGCATCAAAAAGGGGGTAATGTAATGGTAACAGTGGCCAAATATGATATGGTTTACTAGAGGACAAAAATGCCCTAATAAAATTGTTGTATAACAAATTGCAGGACTGATTCGACGGGAAGCGCCAGGGCAAAAAGAAACTGTATACTTAAACTCAAAATTTGTTTTTCTCTACAGAGCAAAGCAGATTTTGATACAGGAATGTGCCCAATGGAATAATGACTGGCGGATGTGGTTGTTTCCTTGGTGGAAAACTCTTTTTTCAATATAGCTAGAGTAAGACCAGATAGAGGAACATAGAATGTGCATGTGATTACAATGCGCTTCACGATTGCATTAACAATGAAAATGCTTTGCTCACAACAGGATTCAGTAACTCTAAACTTTGCACTGTTATCATGCTTCTTAACAAAAACATTGGTGTGGGAAGATTTTGAGCCAGATCACATCTCATACTCACATTCTCATGCTGGCTCCCTGTTACAACAGGACCAAATTTTACATCACAATTGTAAAACTCCCCCATCTTTGTTTTGAGGCATGATGAATTTACACATAGCCACAGCTAAATGCAGCCACACAGATAACACCGTTTGATAACTGTTTGTTTTGTTTTACTTTGAGTTTACTTTATTATTTGTTTTGTTTACATTGAAGAATGCTGTATGCTTTTGTTGTTTGTTGTACTATATGCTCTTTTAAATCACAGAATCCCTGCTTCCTAAAAGTTCATATCCAGTGCATGTCTTGGAAAAGGGACAGCTCCCAGATTGGAGTCCAACTGTCTGACTTGTTTGGTCCAAGATCCAGTGTATAGGTGTGAAGTGTGCTATGGAAGCCTAATAAAGCAGGACTGAAAGGAAAACAAAGACTGACCAACTGGTATTACAACAAGCATGGGCGAAAAGTCTGAAGATGACATCTATACAACAGAAAGCATGTCTTTATGGACTGTGCCACCTTAGGACTCCATGGGTGTGGCCACAAAGAAATTTTAAATAAGGGATTTTTATTTTATTTTATTTTCATTGTTCTTTTTCTTTATTCCTACTATGCTTCAACCTATGTCTGAGATGACTGAGGGTCTGATTTTATGTCAGAAATGCGGTAACAGTGTTTACCCATTTAGCCCGGTTTTAGACAAAGTGTTTAACTATTTGCTTAACTTTTTATTTTCATTCATGTATTTATTTTTACATTTAAAACTTTATTATCAGAGAATGATAAAGAGGAGGAATTGTTATAGAAAATTTCAATGTTTTTAATATTCTTTTCTTTGTACTTTTATTTTCCTTTTTGTTCCACATTATGAGGTTTGTTCCTTTTCAATTAAAACGTGTTTCTCCCCTTTTACTCTGTATTTACATAGCAGGAACTCTCTCACACACACAGCCAAAGATATGCTAAAGCCTTTTGATCTCATTAACTTTTGCTCTCACAGGAATGCAGTAAAACACCATGGGGCGAGGGGCAGGAAGACCATTATAATAAATGGTCTTTATTATAATGGTCTTCGGGGGGGGGGGGGGGGGGGGAGAAAGGTGTATAAACAACCCAGTCTCATCCCAAGACGTCATATTACTGACGTTTTGGGACGTCTTTTGACCATACGTCAATATTCGCCTTTTTAGGGCCCCCTTAAACGTCGGTAGATGAGGTTATGGGATCCTAACTCTACCCCAGACCTAAACCTAACCCTAAACCCAACCCGTCACCTTACTGACGTTAAAGGTAAAGCGTCAGTTGTATGACGGCCCGGGATCGCCATCTACCGACGTTTAAGGGGGCCCTAAAAAGGCGGATATTGACGTATGGTCAAAAAACGTCCCAAGACGTCAGTTATATGACTTTTTGGGATGAGACTGTAAGTATAAAAGCTGTCTGTTCTATATGTCATTTAGGTCTGTGTTCCTATCGCGAGGTAGCTGTCGCGGTATTTTTGTGAACAAGCCTCCTTCAAAAGAATAAACATCTTTTGAAGTACAATTTGAATCTAATGTCTCTTACTATGATGCTGTTTGTTTGTTAAACTGTTTTTGCCACAACAGTAGCCTACGCGTTTTTCAGAGCACTTCAACTTGGCGCAATACCTTCACTCGTGAAAAGTCCTCTTACCGGCTCCCGCTTCCTCGCTCTTCCCCTCCCTCTTATTTCCGTCAATGCAGCCAACGTGACATGCGCCAAAGCGGGAGCCGGCAAGGGCCGGTTCACATATCGCGTCTTTTGCGCGCTCAAGTTCGTTATTTCAAATGTAGGCGCGCGGTATGCGCGCTCATAATGGAAGCGGTGCGGTCGCGGTGCGACGCGCTCGTTTTTTCCATGCGCGTCCGCGCCGCGTCGAGATAAAAACATCTCAACTTTTCAGCATACCGCAAGCGCACCATACGCACACAATAGGTCATGTGTCAAGAACCAACTGAAGCGCAACCGCCCTGGCGCTTTGGAAAATGGAGAATGCGGCGCGCCCAGCGTTTTCTACGCGTTTTTAGGCGCTATATGTGAATCCGGCCTAAGAGGACTTTTCACGAGTGAAGGTATTATTGCGCCAAGTTGAAGTGCTCTAAAGCACTTTTTTATGGTATTCCGCCATACAATATAGTCATTAATTTTAAACGCTTAGAAAAACACAACGTTTTATTTTGTGTCACCAGCCTAGGTCGAGTTAGGGCCGGTTCACATATCGCGTCTTTTGCGCGCTCAAGTTCGTTATTTCAAATGTAGGCGCGCGGTATGCGCGCTCATAATGGAAGCGGCGCGGTCGCGGTGCGACGCGCTCGTTTTTTCCAGGCGCGTCCGCGCCGCATCGAGATAAAAACATCTCAACTTTTCAGAATGCCGCAAGCGCACTGTAGGTCACGTGTCACGTCAACCAATCAGCTTCCTCGCCATTTTTGTTACCTCTTCTTAAAATATAATCAAACTGGTCCTTGTCCACTCTGAAATAGGCTTTGAACCTCCCATTGTCCAGGCGGAGTTCCTGAATCAGCTGGTGAAATTCCCCATGGTTCTTGCGTTTTTGTAGTATGGGGTGCACCCAAACACTGCGGCGCTTTTTTACTTTTCTGAGTAAATAAATCTTGTAACAGAGTTACAGCAAAGGTTTTTCGGTGGTGGAAATCCATTGCTGAAATTTCCTTCATGTAATGGAGAGCGCAGCTGATGGTTGCTTAGCAACGACAGACGCCTCCGGAGTGCAACCGCCCTAGCGCTTCTTTGGAAAAAGGAGAACGCGTGCGCCTAGCGTTTTCTACGCGTTTTTAGGCGCGATATGTGAACGGCCCCTTACACTAATCGAGTAACTGTGTTTAAATAGGGAAAACGAGGAAGTGTTTGGTCGCCTCTCTTTTGGGCCCATATTTAATGCACTGGGCTAAGCTAAGTGCTAACATAGTTTTGCGGCAATACAGAGCGATAGAGTGCACGCACTGAAACGAGAGAGGTATGCATCAGCAGAATGCGCCCTGGCGCTTTGGAAAATGGAGCATGCGGCGCGCCCAGCGTTTTCTACGCGTTTTTAGGCGCTATATGTGAATCCAGCCTAAGGCCTAATTCACATATAGCGCCTAAAAACGCGTAGAAAACGCTGGGCGCGCCGCATTCTCTATTTTGCAAAGCGCCAGGGCGGTTGCGCTTCAGTTGGTTCTTGTCACATGACCTATTGTGTGCGTATGGTGCGCTAGCGGTATGCTGAAAAGTTGAGATGTTTTTATCTCGACGCGGCGCGGACGCGCATGGAAAAAACGAGACATTGATTGACTATTGATATATAGGCTATATTGAATTTAAAATGTTGATTAGCTGGACATACTGGTCAATATGGATGCACATCCCTCAGTAAATAATAACCATAAATCAAGAATTGCTTCAACATGCATAATAAAAAAAATAAAAAAAACTTTAACATGCCATGGCAAGCCATTTTAGCTTTTATTCATTCACAGTTTATGTATTTTTGATATCAAGAATTCGTTTTTTTTTTTTTTTTTTTACTATTTGCAATGTGAATTCTTGATTATTTTTTACTAGTAAGGCCCCTTAGTTACATTTTTATCTACCAATGTCTATTTTTGATATCAGGAATTACATGTTCACTTGTACAAAAGTTAATTCTTGATATCAATGAGCTCACGTCACGGCGTCACGGGTCAGGTAGAGGGCCCCTTAGCAGAATTTTGCTTAGGGCCCCAGGGAGGTCAGGATCGGCACTGTCTGTGCTCATACTTCCTCTGAGTACTTTAACATAAGTACCACAGTCACAGTGATATAATAACTGCATCTGACAGATTGGCAGTTCATTAGCATCTAAAACTACATTCATACTCAATCCAAATCAGATCATCTGTGATTAGAATCTGATCTAAATGATTGTCTTCCATTTTCTGGAAGACCTGCATTAGTGTGTGTGTCTATAAAACAACACCAGTATCATTGAGGAGTTTTACACACAGATGTTGTCTTTCCATAATGCTGGACGTAGAGATTTGTGCTCGGTTTCACAGACAGGGTTTAGATTAAGGATTAGCCCTTAGTTCAAGTACTAGCTTTTATAAATGAGTCTTAGATAAAACATTACTGGTGAGTATCTCGAGAAAACAATGACACTGACATGTTTTTAGAAATGTCAGTGTGAGTTTCTTTCAGGTAAAAGCTCAAACATGTATTTTAGTCTGGGAATATCTTAAACCTGCTCTGTGAAACCAGGGGTTTATGTTTAAAGGAGCAGTACGTAACATTTTTATTGCAGTTTACATTTACCAAATAGATCAGATACGCACAAAATCTGATTTAGCCTGACATTTTGAACAAGGCTAAAGTGATTGTAATGTTATTTCATGTTTTAAGACACACTGGTAACCGTGAGAAGAGCTTCAGCAGTTTCTCCTCCACCGTTCATGGAGACGGACACGCTGGAACTGGATCCCGATTCTTTCTCTCCATTAAAACACGGGATCTGTAAAGAAAACAACGGAAAACTGGGCTTAGTGATAAACACAAGTACAAGATGACATGTAAACCAAACATCAGATAACATGTTGCCAAAGTCAAAGCTTAATTTAAGCATTTCAAGCGAATACATTTAAACCACATTCTTTGACAATTGTAAAAATTAAAAAACAAGCAAATAACTACTTAAAGGGTTAGTTCACCCAAAAATGAAAATTCTGTCAGTATTTACTCACCCTCATGTTGTTTCAACCCCGTAAGACTAGTCTTTAAAACGCCTAGATCGGCTGGACAAAAGTTAACCCATAGCTTTGAAAGTAAAGAAGAATATACAGCCTGTATAAACGAGAGCTTTTGTTAGGATTTTTCATTATGTGGCAGATAGCGGTTATATTTTTTGTAGCATGTGGTGTTAGGCGTCAGGTGCGCAATTGTGACGGTCACTATAGACCTAAGACAGAGCTCCTCACTGTTAAAAGAAATCACTTAATTTTCAAAGAATTGTATTATTATTATAGTTTTATGTATTTTTATGTTTTTTCGTTGTTGTTTTATAAATTCTCTATGACAATTGTTCTGAAAATGTTCAATCAAAACATTGCGTCTTTTTTTTTGTCGACTGATCGTTGCGCAGGACAAGACTTTGGTCGACTAAGGATTTCTTTGGTTGACTACAGCCCTACTATTAAGCATAACTTTAAGTAACACTTACCATCTCGTGTTTCCAGAAGCAAACGCACAAGATAAAGATGACGACTGGAATTAAAGCATAAAGCCACTGTAGGTCAGAGGAGCGAGGAGGTGTTCGGCTGGAGGAGGAGTGTGGAGGAGATGTAGTGGAGGAAAGTGGAGCTTCTGGAAGATCCAACACAAACAGAATTAGAGATATATACACTCAAATCAGATTACCTTTACCCAAGTACCACCTTAAACATTGTTCAATCCTACTTTAGTTTCCATCTGCCAAGTTATCAGACAAGCTTTTGTTCTTTCTCTGAGGTGTGTTTGCACAGCTTTAAACTAATTATTAAGTTTCCCTTATTTTATAATCATGAGGATTTAATGCAGATCAAATTGTGTGTATTGGATTCTTCACATCACCTAAATCTACACCTGGGCGGTTTTCTTCCCTAAAAGAAATCCAATACTCATACAGAATCAAAATTGTTAGGAGCACGGACAAGAACTTGAGTTTCTTTAGCAGAGGAGAAAATGGCAGAACGATGAAGAGGGAGAAGAAATGTGTTGCAGACAATGGATGGCAGTGAGTTAATAAGACACTATAGATTGTGGACACATATATGATCCCTTTAAAACAAGATAACTGCAAACTGTACATATAGTTTTAAAATATATATTTAGCCTATGTCAGTGTTGGGTAAGTTACTCTAAAAAAGTAATTAATTACTAGTTACTAATTACCTCTTCAACAATGTAATTAGATTATTGTACAAATTACTCTCTCTAAACTGTATTTAATTACTTTTAATTACTAATTACTTTCACTATCCCATTCGATTCATTTTCTGTACACACTGGTGACCCCTGCTGTGAGAGTGTGAAGCGGTGTGAAGAGTGTAATGTAACAAACACTCAGGCCAAACATTTAACATGTTTTATTGAAAGTAAAATCGATCAAATGCGATTAACTAAGGATCTAATAAGATGGAATATCATGTGTCTATATAATATGTGTTCTGGTTTGATTAACAAGGTCTGAAACAGACAATGTTGCCAGGGTGGCGGTTTTCCCGCACAATTGGGCTATTTTAAAAAAAGAGTTGCGGGAAAAATTATGGAGTTGCGGGTTGCGGTTTTTTGGGCTATATTTATTATGTATTGCGGCCACAAAAATAATAATAATTAAATTGTAGACAAAGAAAAAATTAAAAGGGAACCGTTTATTAGTGGGTATTGTTGATCCCCGGGAATGAATATTTGGCAACAACCACTGACTGTGGCGGGCGCTATCATAGATGGGCGCTATGTGCGGGCGAGTGGACGCGTCTCATGTGTTTTTGACGTAACATCACAAATCTAGCATCATCACATCACCTTCGAAGTGTTCCAAATGATGATAGAAAAACGTTCTGCAAATATTGCAAATGTGAAATCAGAGTTCACCACAGTGATCTAGTAGCTTATGCTGTGAGTGAATAACATAAAAAAAAAACATTTATTTGACACAGGCAAAGTTGCTTTCTAAGAACTAATGTTGCTGTGAAAGAGGAAGCTGGCTGCCCACGTTGCTTGTCACTCAAGCACTTCAACTGTTGATCATTTAGTGACTACTAGGGTCAGAAAATATCAGAGAGGACAAGTTCTTGACCTTTATTGTATGAGATTGTGTTTCAGTGTGTGATATTAAGATTTTGGGTGAGACAAAAGGTCAAAACTTTAAACTTAACACACACACACATATATCTATGTATCTATCTATCTATCTATCTATCTATCTATCTATCTATCTATCTATCTATCTATCTATCTATCTATCTATCTATCTATCTATCTATATATATATATATATATATATTTTTTTTTTTTCTTCAAATAACCAGGTTAACTTTTATTTAAACAGGTGAAACTCGAAAAATTAGAATATCGTGCAAAAGTTCATGTATTTCAGTAATTCAAATTAAAAGGTGAAACTTTTCATGATATTCAAAATTTTCAAGTTTCACCTGTATATAGAGGGAAAATATATACATATATACAAACATATATTTATATGTAAATATATATATATATATATATATATATATATATATATATATATACATAATTTTTATATGTTTTATATATAATACATAATATATATATATATATATAAAATTGGGCTAGTTTTCATTCCATTTGGGCGGGTTTTGAGTTGTCATTGGGCTTGAAATATTTCTGGGACCTGGCAACCCTGGAAACAGACCACACAATCGCACATCTGTCTCAACATAGGCCACTGGGTTTTGGTTTTTAGGGGGGGAGAGAGACAGACAGAATGACAGATAGATGAATGAGACAGAATTATAGACAGACACAAACCTTTTCCTATGTTGAATAAAAAATATCTGTGTGTAACGAGGCCCAAGACATATTTGAATCCATTCGCAGCTTTATTAGAGGCAAGTCAGACAGGCCAGGGTCAGAGATCGGCAGAACAGGGTTATTATCACAGGACGGGCAAAGAGGATGCCAAATAACAGGAAGAGAATCAGGACAGGCAGCAAACAACAATTATCCAAAACAATCCGGGTCGGGGCAGGGAGCAGACTAACAAGAGTTATGGAACAGATCAGGTCGGTACACAAGACAGGCAGGCAAGGGGAAAACCGCTCAGTCATTACAGCCGTGGCAATGCAATACTTCGCACTGAGTGAATGTTTGAGTGTGGCTTAAATAGGAAGTCCGATGAGGTTCAGGTGTGTGTGTAATCAGTCCCAGGGGTGGTGCATTATAGTGAATGAAGTCCTGCTAGAATCTAGTACTCTGGTGACGGCTCCCTCTGCTGGTTGAGAGGAGGCGGAGCGGGAGCCTGCTCCGTAAAGAATTTTAGGATAAAGAGCCTGGAAAATTGATATGTATGTAAAAAAAGTAGTCTTTGACAGCAAAGCAATTAATGTTTTTTAATAAAAATCTGTAACAAATGTGGTACATTGAGGCTTGATTTCTTTATTACATTTTTTCCATGACCAAAATAACCTTATTCTACAATGAATGAGGTAAAAAAAAAAAAAAAAAGTAAAAACAAAAAAAACCCTAACAAATAAAAACTCATGTAGCCTAGATGTCAGACAGATGTTAAAAACTCAACACAAGAATAAAAAAAAACTGTTTCAGTTTCAAGCAGCCTCGATCTGCCCACTACTAGGCTATGTAAAACATCTTAAGCTTCCATCCATCCATCATCATGATCATGCACACACACTCTTCCTCGTGTGTGAGTGACCATGGCCGCACTGAACTCTGGGCCGGTTCTGCTCGGGTCTCCTCTACAGAGAGAGGAACATTATCCATTTCTACAAAAGATGAACAACTTAAACACACTCTATTATTTCAGTGCAGATCTTCATTCAGAAACAAATGGCACTAAACACTTTGAGCGCGAGTGTTAATAAATGAATAATATGTTGTTTAAAGAATAATCATACCCTCAGAAGAGGAACAAACAGAAGTCGTCATGATCTTCCAGAGAGCAGACAGACAGCACGACACTGATGGACACACACACCAGCCTGAAGAGTCTGGGCAGGGACAGATACAGACCACTTAAACAAGTTAAATTTTGTTTTTATAAAAATGAAGTAATTTAATTGATATGGTTAAAGATAATGAAGAAGGTGGTATAAAAACGATGGACTGATATCTTTTATCATTTATGCATTTATGCAGTGTAAATTTGGACGCAACAAAGAATATCTGCAAAACTGATACTATCGGAAAACTTACATTTGGTTTGTTAATTAAGGAAAAATTTATTTGAAATTTCACATACACAAATGTATGCCTATTTTTCGCAAAATACCTATATATATATATATATATATATATATATATATATATATACATTGTATATATATTAACATTAACTCACTGTTTGGTCTGTTGTGGTGCGCTAAAAACTAAACGTGACCGTGTAGTTTGTGTAGTAGGCAGACACTCGATTTTTATACTTTCTTTCTCAGAGTACTTAATATATATATATATATATATATATATATTTATCAAAAAATATTTTTCTCAAATTTGTTGAAACTGTCTATATATAGCTACCAATATATATATATATATATATATATATATATATATATATATATATATATATATTGGTAGCTATATATAGACAGTTTCAACAAATTTGAGAAAAATATTTTTTGATAAATTCTCCCTACTACCCCCACCTTTTATCCTTGTTAATCTTTGTTAATAAACATACAAAATGTTAATTTCTGAATTAGTCAGCTAGATTTTGAAACGACCATTAACTAAGATCATGTTAGTTCGTTGATTTTAATGCATCAACTGAAAGCTTATTGTTAACAACAATTCTAGGATATGTGTATCAGCTCTGGACAATAGTTTTATTTGTAATAATTAAAAAGTACATTGAAATGTTTAGGGGTTTGGTTTTCGTGCGAGTAACATTGTTGAGTAACATTGTTCATCCATTCAAAACTCAATCTCATTATTACTGAGCATCGATTATCTATACATTTATTGAAATAAAGCATTTTTGTGAAAAGTTTTCCTAAATAAATAAAATGACTTACATGTATTGGAGTTCTGCATTGTGATTCAGATGGAGAAGAACACGAAACTCTTTTCAGACAACAGGTCTGAGCTATTGGAGCCTGATTATATTTACAGTATATTCCTAGCAAAGCGCATAATACAGATGTGCAACAAAACCCCGCCTGCTTCCTGTGACTGTCCCCCTGATTCTGTGCTAGAAGCAGGGACGTGCACAGGAATTTTGAGGGGCAGTTGCTCTGACCTGAAAAAAGGGCACCCCCCCTCCCCCTCGCGGGCTATATGAAGGAATATATTCAGTTGAATTTGTCACCTTCCAAATTGCCTTATCTGGCCGTGTTTATGTCCAAACGCAATGCCTCATCTTATGGTCTTATTATTTTTTATAAAGATTGCAAAATGTCAGAGATGAGACAAATGAGCAAAAGAGTTCCTCATATTGTTGTTTATTGTTTTTTTATTATTATTATTATTTATTTATTTATTTGAAAAGAAATAATCTGGATTGAATGGAAAAACTCGAAAAAATAAAAAACGCTTAGATTTCGGGAAAAAATACAATCCTTTTTTGCCAATCCTGACCTCCCCCTGGGGCCCTAAGCAAAATTCTGCTATGGGGCCCTCTACCTGATCTGTGATGCCGTGAGCCATGTAAACCATTTGCCATTGCCACTCAAGTCAATACCGCCCAATAACAATCCTCCCTCCTTTAAACAAAACAGTCAAAGAATAAGTACAACAATATAGAACAGAATGAGGTTCAAACAAATAATATTTACTGAATAAAGCATTTTTATAGAATGTTAAGATAACAAGTGAATATTAACGTAAACATAAATAAGAAGAAAATAATAAAGTACAACCCTGAACTTTGGCTTTTGGGATTAATTTTGATTCACTCTACAGCCTGGGTATTTTTTGGAATCAGTAGCCTATGATTTTTATTTATTTATTTATTTTTTATGCATGTTGAAGCAAATCTTGATTTATTGTTATTTACTGAGGGATTTGCATTTATATTGACCAGAATGTCCAGCTAATCATCATTTTAAATTCAATAGCCTATAAATCAATAGTCAATCAATGTCAAATTGCCAATACATTGGTTTCTATCTTGCATAATTAGTGCAGTTGTTTAGAGTTTTTAACTACACTGAGACTAGATAATCAGTGTCTTTATAATGTGTACTTTGATTGGAAGTGCCATCATTCACGTATTGTACAGTATTTCTGGTCTCCACATTTCTGCTTGAAAAATGCGAGTTTCATTTCGTGCACGCGCATATGAACGCAACACACGCGACGCGGTTATGTTTTCCGAGCTGTAGTAAACAAACACTGTTGTTGCACTTTGTCGTTTATAAAAAACAAAACGTAATAAATAATGGTATTTTACTCTCACTTTTGTCAGGCAAAAAGTGATGCAAGAGATGCACTGCCTGCCCAGATAGGTTAGCAAGACCAAAAACCATCAAACTTTGCTGACATCAAACTAGAGAGGAGAGAGCACAAGTTTACCTGTGTAACGGTTACCAGCTGGAGTGCCCTATTTATCCACCAGAGGGCACTCCAGATAAGACTAGGTTTCACACGAACTCCATTTCCCATAATGCCCCGTACCTAGGTCTAATCACCAACACAGGTGTTCCTCATTTACCCCTCCATATAAGCTGCTCTCTGACTCTCAATCAGGGCGAAGTCTTGTTTTGCCCTGGCAACATTTCTGAGCGTTTTCCCTGTGATTATCTGGATTCTCTGGTTATCGACCCTCGACTGTTCCTGGACTTTGATTCTCTGTTTGCTGCCTGCCTCGACCCTTGCCTGTTATCCCTGGATTCTGATTGTTGCCGCCTGTCCTGACCTCTGCCTGGTATTGTTTATGCTCTAGATTTCCTGCTCTATATTGTATGCCGATCGTTGACTTCTGCCTGTCTGACTATTCTTAATAAATATAACTGCACATGGATCTGCACGCTTCTGACTCTTCATGACAGAAGACTTCGCCGACACAAGATCCAGCAGCCATCATCGTCATGAATCCAGCAGTCAAGCTTATGCGTCTCCGTCAAGGAGATCATTCCATTGAGAATTATGTTGCTGACTTTTTAGAGCTGGCTCACCTGACCTGCCTAGATGAGGTATGCTTAATGATCTTTTTTCGTGGAGGACTATCTGAACCGCTCAGTTCGTTCATGCCCTTGCATGATCCTCACGGGACTTTAGAGCAATACATTGACCTGGCTCTTCTGTTGAGCGGATCATCTTTTACTGTGGGCTTTGAGGAGAAGGCCGAGGGGGCGTTCCCAGAGACCGTCCAGCCAGAGACCGTCCAGCCAGTGACCGTCCAGCCAGTGACCGTCCAGCCAGTGACCGTCCAGCCAGTGACCGTCCAACCAGTGACCGTCCAGCCAGTGACCGTCCAGCCAGTGACCGTCCAGCCAGAGACCGTCCAGCCAGTGACCGTCCAGCCAGAGACCGTCCAGTCCGAGACCGTCAGCCCTGCCGAGCCTGCACTTCACTCAAGCCTCGCGAGTGATGAAGCTCCAGTTCAAGTGAGTCATCATGAGTCTTCAGTTCATGTGATTGAATCTTCAGTTCAAGTGAAACGCCGCCGCAGGAGGAGGAGGGCTCGTTCAGTTCGCCAGGCTTCGGTGAGCTTACCAGGACTCCTCGCCCTGCCGGCCCCGCCTCTGCGCCTCGCCCTGCCGGCCCCGCCTCTGCGCCTCGCCCTGCCGGCCCCGCCTCTGCGCCTCGCCCTGCCGGCCCCGCCTCTGCGCCTCGCCCTGCCGGCCCCGCCTCTGCGCCTCGCCCTGCCGGCCCCGCCTCTGCGCCTCGCCCTACCAGCCCCGCCTCTGCGCCTCGCTCTGCCTGTGCCTTTCAAGCTCTGTTCAAGCTGTGCCCTTCAATTCCCTGTGGACTTCTCCAAGTATTTTTTGGGGGGGGGCAGTAGGTGCCTTGTGAGGGCCATGGAGGCGATACAGACATGGCCTTCATTTCGTCCTGCTCCGTCGTGGTCTCCTGAAATGTCTTCACCGCCGTGGCCGCCCGAGGGGTTCTCACCGCCGTGGGCAGCCGAGGGGTCTTCACCGCCGTGGTCGCCTGAGGGGTCTTCACCGCCGTGGCCGCCTGAGGGGTCTTCACCGCCGTGGCCGCCTGAGGGGTCTTCACCGCCGTGGCCGCCTGAGGGGTCTTCACCGCCGTGGACGCCCGAGGGTCCCACAACTCCGCCCTGGTCACGTCCACAGCCTGCTCTGCCCTGGCCATGCCCACATTTTGCTTCGCCTTGGAAGCCCGAGGGTCCGACAGCGCCGCTCTGGTCTTCGACTGCTCCGACCTGGTCGCCTCCACAGCCAGCTCCGCCACAGTCTCCAGGTCCTCTTCCGCTCCACGGGCCTGGTCCTCCACATTTCTCCTGGACATTGTAAGGAGCGTCTGGAATCCGCTCCTTAAAGGGGGGGCTATGTAACGGTTACCAGCTGGAGTGCCCTATTTATCCACCAGAGGGCACTCCAGATAAGACTAGGTTTCACACGAACTCCATTTCCCATAATGCCCCGTACCTAGGTCTAATCACCAACACAGGTGTTCCTCATTTACCCCTCCATATAAGCTGCTCTCTGACTCTCAATCAGGGCGAAGTCTTGTTTTGCCCTGGCAACATTTCTGAGCGTTTTCCCTGTGATTATCTGGATTCTCTGGTTATCGACCCTCGACTGTTCCTGGACTTTGATTCTCTGTTTGCTGCCTGCCTCGACCCTTGCCTGTTATCCCTGGATTCTGATTGTTGCCGCCTGTCCTGACCTCTGCCTGGTATTGTTTATGCTCTGGATTTCCTGCTCTATATTGTATGCCGATCGTTGACTTCTGCCTGTCTGACTATTCTTAATAAATATAACTGCACATGGATCTGCACGCTTCTGACTCTTCATGACAACCTGACTGCTGTTCCCGCAATTCACTCTCATGTTTTTCTTCTTCCTCTTTTCGTGACGAGAAGGATAGTTTCGCTTCATTTTGTCATGGACTTCGTACACATTAATTAGCGCGCGACACGAGATGGAGGCGCGGCCTGAGTAATTTGCGGTGCCTTACCATACACACCGGTCGCGTGCAGTCTATGGTCGCGTGCGGCACTGCAGCCACGTAAACAGTTTGACTTTCCCTTTCAGTGCCCGAATGGAAGTGAATGAGGCTTTGCGATTTTTATATTATTTTTTTGTCTAGGCCTACGTGAAATTCTACATCCATTGTACGATTTTTTTTTCCTCGGAAGGGCAACCTGAGTCGAGAAGGGCATATGGGCAGTTGCCCGGGCAACCTGAGCAACCCCCCTGTGCACGTCCCTGGCTAGAAGGGCTCTCCTCCGATTGGTTATTTGATTTGTGTGTGTGTGTTGGCTTGGGTAAGGGCCGTTACATATGTTGTCAACGCGAGCTACGCGAGAAAGCAACGCGAGTGACGCGAGCGACGCGCTCCCTTTCATATGTCTGCGGCGCCCTCTCTTGAAACTGAGATAGAGTGAATACGACAGTTCACGAAAGCTGTTGCATTAACAGGTAGGCTTATGCAAGACTATGGAAGCTTGTTTTTTCGCCACAGAATGAAAAATAAAAAAGGCAATTGCAACTTTTTATCTCACAATTCTGACTTTTATTCTCACAATTGCGAGTTTACATCTCGCAATTCTGACTTTATTTCTCAGAATTGCGAGATATGAAGTCAGAATTGCGAGATATAAACTATTCTGAGGGGGAAAAGTTAGTAGCCTATTTTTTCCCCTTAGAATTGGCTTGAGACTCGCAATTGCGAGACTCTGTTGGGTAGGTTTAGGAATAGTGTGTGTGTGTTGGGTAGGTTTAGATGTGTGTGTGTGTGTGTGTGTGTGTTGGGTAGGTTTAGGAGTAGGGTCAAAACAGACTAGACGGGCTCTGCTAGCAGACAGCCTGCCATGAACGTGAGATGACGTTTCACGGCCAAATCAAATAACCAGAGCCATTTGTTTCAGAGAGTTCTGACAGTCCGGTAGACCGCCATTGTAACTCAGGAATGCGGAAGTAACGCGTGTCATGGACCCGCCCATTAGTTCCAACCACTGATAGTTCCAGCATTGAACCCCATTCATTTTCAGTGTTTCCGATGTCCTCTCGCTGGTAACGAGTGGTTATTTCAGTCAAAGTTGCTCTTCTATCAGCTTGAATCAGTCGGCCCATTCTCCTCTGACCTCTCGCATCAACAAGGCATTTTCGCCCGCAGGACTGCCGCATACTAGTGATGTTACGTCTGACACCGACGCTCCGAAGCTTGCTTCAAACTCGAAAGGTCCTTGTAATGAACCACTGCTTCGGAGCTTGTATCTTTACGTCACTAGTCACGTGAAAAATGACGTCTGAAGCAAACACACTGGTTCACTCCGTAGTGAAACGCCTGACTGCTTTGACAGCCCGATCCAGTGTTGACAGGTTTGAAACCTGGCGGCTGTATTTCTCATAAAAGTGAAGCCAGAGCATGGCAACACTGTGGGTTAGTAGTACTCGGTGTTTGGATTGGCGTTATTATTGAGAGTGGATTGAGTTTATTTTAGTGTTGTGATGGAGCCATCGAGAAAGTCGTTCGCAAGTTTGGGAACACTTTAAACTTATTTTCCCGAATAAGATTAGTTCTTTGACATTTCTGCATACAAATATTTTTCATATCTAGTGAATGATATGGAGAAAGATAGAAACTTTAAAAACCCTCTGCTACATTATTCAGGTTCAGCCATTTGCACAAGCACATAATTTCAACATACAAAAATATCAGTCCCACCAGTAAAGTTACAGAGTTCTGGTGGTTCCCATAGGAAAGAAGCAGTAGCTAATGTCATGGTTTCAATACTCATGGAAAACATGGTTAAAATGGTAAAAGAAAATGGTTAGGCTACTTATTGGTATTTTAATTGAAACTGTAATATCCTTTGGGAAGCGTCAGACATGAGGAAACATGGACTCTTCAATGAAGCTCTTTATTAATAGCATGTCCGAGCGGACCATGTGCGGACCATGTGCGGACCATGAGTCATCCAAACACCAGTTCAACAGCCAACATAATGACACACACACACACATCTGCCCTCTATTTCTGTGCAAAACCCACAAGTAAACCCCTTCCGCCCTCTACTGGACAACATTGAATAATAGGCTATAGCATTTACTACAGAAACCATTAGAATTTCTGTGATGGTTTCCAACTTTTTTTAAGCTGGTCTGATCTTCTGTCCTTGTCTAAAGAAATAATTACACACACTCATCATCATCCTTATTGTTTTATTATCAAGGTGAACACATGAAATTCATCCGTATCTGTAAAATTCACCTACACGAGTTTCACAGCACTAACACTGCTTCAGCTTTGATCGCTTCGGTAAACTCGTCATAAACGGGGCGTTAACACACGCCTACTTGCATTTTATGGTTGTCAGCTTTGTTGCATTACATTTACTTCACCAGGAGATGGTGCTGCCATTTCTATCTGAATGAAACTTCGAGTAATGAACCATTTTCGACACAATAGTATCAGAAAGCAATAATGCTTCAAAAAGCTTCATTTGGCCATCACTACCGCATACTGGATGTTTTTCCCTTCTCACACCATTCTTTGTAATCCCTAGAAATGGTTGTGTGTGAAAATCCCAGTAACTGAGCAGATTGGGAAATACTCAGACACCAACAACCATGCCACGCTCAAAACTGCTTAAATCCCCTTTCTTTCCCATTTTGGAGTTCAGGAGATTGTCTTGACCAGGACCACACCTCTAAATACATTGAAGCAAGTGCCATGTGATTGGTTGATTAGATAATTGCATGAATGAGGAATTTAACAGGTGTTCCTCATAATCCTTTAGGTGAGTGTACATCTTGGCTCTTCCAAGCTTGATGATGAGACTGAGAGTGAATGGTTGTATGTCTTTAGAAGCCCATCAAAGCCTATATATTCATGATTAAAGTGCTTTAATGTCTATTACAGTTACTGCAAGTAATACCCTCAATTTACAAGTGCGATTAAAGAGTAGCCTACCAGTTTATTCTAGATTGAATGTGTTAGTTTCCATCAATGCGCTAATGACGCCATCTTGTGGTAAAGAGTGGCTATTCTCTTCAGTTGCCAGTGCCTGTATTAAAGGCTCCAAACTGTTGTTAAATTCATATCTGTAAAGTATCATACAACTACTACACAAACAAACATGTTCATGTGAAATGTTCATGTCTCAAGCAATTTGATTTTATGAGACATTTAATAAATTTGGATAATTTCAATAATCAAAATTACAGCAATCCCGTCCTCTGATGGTTTGCTTTTACAGAAAAATAGGAATGTAAGAAAATGTAGGCATACAATTTACAATTCATGGGGAGACATGTTAAATGAGACTTGAATATTAATTTGTAAATAGAGCTAAGACTAAATTGCTAACCAGTTTATTCAGGGATTTTAATGTTACTCATTGGCAGATTATATAGCAATGCCTGGGAAACTCATTAAAATGAATTAAAACTTAAGTCATAATTTCTAAAGATTAAACTCCAAGATTAAGATTAAGAACTTTTATTTTGTACCACACAAACAAACATGTTCATGTGAAATGTGACCTCACACTCTAAAAAATGCTGGGTTGTTTTTAATACAATTATGAGTCAAATATCGTTGGGTTAAAAATTTTAATTTAAAAATGTTTAAATTGAATTTAAAATGTAACATTGGTTTTTGTCCATATTTGACCCAAAGTTGGGTTGAAACAACCCAGCATTTTTTAGAGTTCATGACAATTTAATTTCATGATCATCATTTTAACTCGAATATTTTTTTGTATTTTCATTTCTCGTTACGAAATGAGAAATGTAATGAGAACACTCACAAACCGTGTATCATCTTTCAGCCTAATTCATAAAGTATTTTAATCACCAATAATGAGCACGTTTTCTTTCATGTTGAACGATTTCTTTCTTTATTCTCACAAAGCATTGGGAAGAGGAAGAGAGTGGAGATGGCTCAACTGGGGTAACATAAAAACAACATAATGGTTTGTTTTAGTATGATATAAATTTGCCATATTGTTAAATGAAATGCCTCATTTTGAGGACGAGGAGCTGATTGGTGGAAGACATGTAACATGAGTGGGAAATATGAGTGAAATATGCAAAACAATGCTTGAAAATAACAGAAGATGTGGCTCAGTCTCTACTAAAGAAGTTTTTAATCATTTATTCTATCTGGCCTTTACAATATGTTGTCAATGAATTTTCACCTGAAAGCTGAAAAAAAAACCAAACATGTTCTTTGCATGGCATTGCGTTTGGAAGGTCATTATTACCAAATATGACAACAGTGTTCTCCGTTATACACATCGGGAAGTTCGGCTGTTTTGGCCAAATAACTCAATTCAGACTAACTATTTCCCCTTCTTCTAAAAATATACGCATATCCTAACGTAAATCATAATGTGTGGCTCTGATTCGTTGCATTATCTCTGATACATCAAACCTGCAATCTCAACAATAAAATAAAAGCTGCCTAACTGTACTTAAAACGATTAAAAATACAGATTATTAGCAGCAATGCCAGCTTACATGTTCAAATACAAATTCAATCTGTATTACCTCAAGTCTCAAAATTAGGTAGGCCTAAAAATTAGGCCTGCCTAATTTTTTTCCCACATAATACTTTCCTTTAAAACAAATTCGTATTGCATTAATAAATACAGTCATCTTAAACTGCACACTCAATACATTAATGTGTATAATTTAACATTTACGATATATTACTTAAGCAGTGAAGTTTAACCAGACAGAAAACACCAGATCTGCCTGGTTAAATAGAGTTAAAATAAAATAATAACAAAAGCTATAGAAACCAGCTGCAAATTGAGCTTGATGGCTGCATGACACACTTTCAGACACAGACAGCCCAACGAAATGGCTGTTTTCTTTTCAGCTTTTTTGAGCTGGCAGTAACACCAGAAACCTAACTAAATGCAAAAAAAAAAAAAGCTTTAAAAAAAGTGAAAATTTAATCCGATGTCCCAGAGAAAATGCATTTTTCTATAGTTTTAAAATATTAGTTCCAAAATATTAGTTACGAATGACAAAAATGGAAAATTAATTAGTCTAATGAGGGAACAAGACTCTGTGCTTTAATTTTAGGTGACTTTTGTAAATAGCAGATTTGATGATTTCAAATAAATAGGTTGATGAAACTGATCACTTCCTGATGAACCTGACATGTCATCACATGTTCACACACACACACACACACACACACACTCGAGTGAGCTCCAGATGCAACATCAAGAGAAGACACAAACCTTCAATCCTTCCTGGTAAATGTTCATCAGGATGTGGATTTTCGTTGTGTTTTTCATCGGTGTTAAAGGTAAGATTTCTAAAACCTCATTGTTTTTGTCTTTCATTAAACTCGTTCATTGTGCTCTCTGGTTGCTCTCTTGCTGAAACACTCAATAGTTGGTCGTCTTTGCACTCATTTAGTACCTTTTTGAACTTTTCTGTTCTTGAAATTGGGTATTACTGCTAATATTCTTGGTTCCTTTATTACCTTTATGTTTTTTTCTTTTACTTTTGGTCATGTGAAATATACAGAACAAAAAGTTTTATAGTAAATGTGTTTAATAAAAGTTGCTGTTTACATCAAAATGAACGACGTCCCACGGTTTTAGGGTAAATCTCGAAAGGCCCCCTAAATCACGAAAGTGTGTTACCTTTTGATGCACAAACTGTAAATGCAGTGGCGGCTGGTGAAAAATATTGGAGGGGGGGCTGAATAAGAGGGGGGTCTGGGGGTCCCCCCCCAGAAAATTTTGAATTTAGTAGATGTGATTTCCTGCATTCTGGTGCATTTTAGGCCTAAGGCCCACTAGGGGGCCTTAGCAAACTTACATGGGTCAATAAGTCTTAAAATAATTTAGATTTAGTTATATTAACATAATCTTAACTTAACTGTGTTCATTATACCATCAATTACCATTCACTAGTTTTCAACAATATAAATGAAGAAAAAAATACTGTTTTGCCCTTACCTATAGCCTACCAATAAAATAACTTAAACCAGTCAATACCAATGGTCAAATAATAGAATAATAATAATAACAGTTTGACAGTTAATGATAATGAACAAGTTGCATGTTTATTATGCTCTGTGTGCTGACAGAAAAAGTGAAAACGCATAATATTGATAAATTATAATATAGTTAATACAAAAAATAATAGGTAATACAACAATCTAGTTTAATCAATCCCCAGCTGTAGACTACATATTTTTGACAAATTGACAATTGGATAATGGATAACAATGTGTTGATACTAGAGAAAGAGAGAGAGAAAAGGCTCTGAAAGAGAGGGTGGGACAACATTCTTGATTGTAACACCCAAGTATGAGAATAAAGTTGATTTTAACTAGTATGAAACACAGTAATCCAGCTCAGAACTTAAAAACATCAAAAACAAAGCAAACACACAGGTATTAATATTCCTATAACTATTTTAATATCAAATGTGTGTGAAACAGTGTTTATGTGTGTGTGAGTGAGTGAGTGACAGAGACAGACAGGTCAATTCCCACGACTTACTTTACATTATTTCCACTCGACGTCACTGGCGCTGCCATTCTGCTCTCATCTGAGGTAAAAAATGTCCCGTGATGCGCGTGCACGGTGCACTCCCCTAATCGGATACTGTGGGCGATATTTTCAGCGCCCCTAAACCATAAAATTTGACGACGCTGATTGGCGAAATATAAACTTTTTTGCATAGCAACCGGGGAACCATTGGCTTAAATTCCAGCACTGTGGGGCTGAGCGAACTGGCGCCCTGAGAAGACAGCCTATTGGCTATACTACTACACCAACATGATAAAAGTAACGAAAGTGAATGCAAATATCATTCTGGTGAGTTCAAAACACTTTTCAAAGTAAAACCATTATTAGCATATAATTAACACAGATTATTTTTCGAAATGATAAATTTTAATATATATTAAAAAAACAGACAGACAGGTCGGAGGGAGGGCGGCGCCCCAGCGCCCTCTATGGGCGAGCCGCCCCTGTGTAAATGTATGTTTTGAGTTGGCTTCTTTTTTACAAATAATTGTATATTCAATTGTAGTTTGAATAAATGGCTGAAGTTTAAAGTCTTTGTGGAAAAATCAGTGGGTCGACCTCTTTGTGAAAGTGGAAAAAAAAGTTTTGTTTGCGTCACATTAACGGAAGGGTGATGATCTGAATACTGGCAGCGTGATGAACATTTCCTCTGTGGTTCACAGGAAATCTCACCTACAATAAAACAACCAAAGAAGTGAAATCACCTGCAAGACAGAAGTAGACCAAACCATTACTAAAACACTGCAATCTTTTAATCCTTATAGGGCATATACTGTGCCTGAACATCTATTCTGTGTGTGTGTGTGTGTGTGTTTTTGGAAATTGCATCTGGATGGTTCGGTCATACACTTTTAAGTGTATTTTTTTCCCATAGCAAGTCATGAGACGATAATATAGTTTTTCTTGGCGGATACTATCTTAGAAATTTGAATTGGACATGTCAAAATCTATATTTAATATATATATATGTACTATATGCTGTATATTATAGTTTATAACAGCTAGTGATGTTCCTCATTTGTAAGTCACTTTGGATAATAGTGTAATTGTTTTATTTGTGTATTATAAGTGTATTTGTTTAATTGTAAAAGTGTAATTGAAAAAGGAACACCTGTTCAATTTCTCATTAATGCAATTATCTAATCGACCAATCACATCGCAGTTGCTTCAATGCATTTAGGGGTGTGGTCCTGGTCAAGACAATCTCCTGAACTCCAAACTGAATGTCAGAATGGGAAAGAAAGGTGATTTAAGCAGTTTTGAGCGTGGCATGGTTGTTGGTATTTCACAATCTGCTCAGTTACTGGGATTTTCACACACAACCATTTATAGGGTTTACAAAGAATGGTGTGAAAAGGGAAAAACATCCAGTATGCGGCAGTCCTGTGGGCGAAAATGCCTTGTTGATGCTCGAGGTCAGAGGAGAATGGGCCGACTGATTCAAGCTGATAGAAGAGCAACTTTGACTGAAATAACCACTCGTTACAACCGAGGTGCAGCAAAGCATTTGTGAAGAAGTAGGGCTGTCGCGGTTATGGAATTTCCCTTGCGGTAATGTTGAGTGGCTCAATAGCGCGATATGCGGTATTACCGCCATTTATTTATTTATTTAAATAATTATATGTTTTTGTTGCTATATAAATAATGTTTACGATGTGAAAAAAAAACGAGGACATTTTCAGTAACCAATGTAACCGAAACTAAACAGCGTCTACAGTATATGCGCATTGAAAGACTTTCACTCAGCGCGCATATTGTTATGACAACGGACTTTGAGCGAGTCATTGAACCGTTCATTCAACGAACACGTTTAAAAAAGCTGATTCAACAAGATGTTATTTATTTTTAACTTTGAGATTCAACTTTTCAAGGCTCAGCTGAGCAGCAATGCGTCGCATAGGCAATGCTGAAGCTGATGCTTCACTTATTAGAGACCCATTGATTCAATGCGTGACTCACTGATTTTATTTCGGCTTCCTTGTGTTGTGGGATGCTGACCAGAGCTGCTGCTGACGCGGATTTATGGGAAAATACCCGTGAAGAGAACGTTAAAATGATGATGCGACAAATTTTTCGCTTCCCTTTGACACGACAAGCTTTTCACGACTTCAAAGACAGGCGCAGGTAATTGCACGCGCAGCGCGTGACGCGCTCTGCCGATCTCTTTCATTCACTGTCTGTGTGAAGCCTGTAGGCTACACATCACCATGATAAACAGTCTTGTTATCGTTATGAACTTGTTTAACATTCAATACACATGCATTAAGTTCAAAACAAGAAGGGTATAGCTTTATAAAAAAAAAAAAAAAAAAAAAAAAAACGTGAATATCGCGGTTGCTGCGGTTACGTGCTATCCTCTGCGGTTGACTTGTCAGAAGCGCGGTACTACAATATTGCGGTTACCGCGACAGCCCTATGAAGAAGACACAACACACACAACCTTGAGGCGGATGGGCTACAACAGCAGAAGACCCCACCGGGTACCACTCATCTCCACTACAAATAGGAAAAAGGGGCTACGATTCGCAAGACCTCACCAAAATTGGACAGTTGAAGACTGGAAAAATGTTGGCTGGTCTGATGAGTCTCGATTTCTGTTGAGACATTCAGATGGTAGAGTCAGAATTTGGCGCAAACAGAATGAGAACATGGATCCATCATGCCTTGTTACCACTGTGCAGCTGGTGGTGGTGGTGTAATGGTGTGGGGATGTTTTCTTGGCACACTTTAGGCCCCTTAGTGCCAATTGGGCATCGTTTAAACGCCACGGCCTACCTGAGCATTGTGTCTGACCATGTCCATCCCTTTATGGCCACCATGTCCCCATCCTCTGATGGCTACTTCCAGCTTGATAATGCACCATGTCACAAAGCTCGAATCATTTCAAATTGGTTTCTTGAACATGACAATGAGTTGACTGTACTAAAATGGCCGCCACAGTCACCAGATCTCAACCCAATCGAGCATCTTTGGGATGTGGTGGAACGGGAGCTTCGTGCCCTGGATGTGCATCCCACAAATCTCCATCAACTGCAAGATGCTATCCTATCAATATGGACCAACATTTCTAAGCACCTTGTTGAATCAATGCCACGTAGAATTAAGGCAGTTCTGAGGGTGAAAGGGGGTCAAACAGTATTAGTATGGTGTTCCTAATAATCAGTGAGTGTATATCAAAGCTGAGAATGCAATCTTGAGTGAGAGGAACTTGTTAAATAAGATTGATGTATAAACAACAACTTGAGAAAAGGTGAGAAATTGTGAGTCTCACACATTTTTCTGCACACTGATGCAAATGTCCTCCAGTTTTAAATACTCACTGTAAAAAAAAAAATCGAAACATATTTTCAGACAACCCATGCATTTTACAGTATAAAACTGTAATTTACAAACAAGAAATGTGTAATTTAAACTGGCAAAACCAACAAACCACACTGCTAAAATCTATTTTATACCTTTAACATACTGACAACCACCATAATTATGATAAATGAGGAAGCCACATGAAGAATCATCACAAGTAGCATTTCCACAAGCTGAATTACACATAGAAGCTGCTC
This sequence comes from Pimephales promelas, assembly GCF_988280905.1. Classification (NCBI taxonomy): domain Eukaryota; kingdom Metazoa; phylum Chordata; class Actinopteri; order Cypriniformes; family Leuciscidae; genus Pimephales; species Pimephales promelas. The sequence continues at coordinate 30,049,307 of NC_142788.1, read as the reverse complement.
AGTCATTAACATACAATCATACTAAAATAATGCAATGAATATTCATTAAACAACTTTTTTCATAGTGTTTTTACTACATTTTACAGTAAAAATTGCACTATTTTTTTTTATTACACTCTAAAAAATGGACAAACCCAGCCATTGGTACATTTTTAAATGACATTTTTAACCCAATGTTTGACTTTGTCCATATTTGATCCAAAATTGGGTTAAAACAACCCAGAATTTTTTAGAGTGTGCCGTTTGAACTGGGAATATCTACATCTGCAGCAGAATTGATGTAGGGCTGTAGCCGCTTTTTTTAATCATTATTCCTATGGCAGCCCTATCAACGGAACATAGAAAAATGATGAAATTTGGCACACTTGTAGAGATGGTCATGAAAAGTAATCTGACCAATTTTGGAGTCTCTAGGACCAACTCTATAGCGGCATCACAAGTTCAAAAATTCACTTTTCTAAAGATTACAACTTTTTAAACCTTTGTTTCATGAAAATGTTATTTAGTAGTTCACCCGATTTCTCTCTTCACGCTAATCATTTAGCAATTGTAATCATATTTGTCTTGACTTCTAAAGAATACGAAACAAATGATTACAAACCCAATCCAACAGCATGTAACCCATATTTAATGCATTGTTTCAGGTCTGGTGAATGGTGAGTGGGTAAAGACAGTGATGGAGGGAGACTTTCTGACTCTACATACAGAAGCTGAACCGGAGAAAGACTCTGAGGCAGTGTGGTTTTTTAAAGGAGAACATCTTACCACCCGTGTAGCGCAGATGAATAAGGGAACAGTTACATATTTTGAACAGGGACTTTCTGGAAGATTGCATCTAGATCAAGAGAGTGGATCTCTGACCATTTGGAACATCAGTACCAGTGATTCTGGACTTTATAAAGTAACTCTCACCATGAAGTTATATATCTCTGAGCTGAAATTCAAAGTTAATGTGTATGGTAAGTTGCAGCTGCTGCACATTTATTAAACATTACACTATTATTTGTTGTAGATAAAGGAAGTCACTTAGGATAATTCACCCAAAAATTTCAATTCTATCATTATATTTACTCTCCCTCGCCTCGTGTCGTTCCAAAGATAAGATATTTTTTTTAAATCTTCATTTGTGTTCCTAGGAGGAATGAAAGTCTTACGGGTTTGGAACGACATGAGGCAGAGTATGAATGACAGAATTTTCATTTTTGGGCTGAACTACCCCTTTTATAAACAAATCTCATATGGTTTCTGCAAAATGTCCTTAGTAAAGGATGCACGTTTCCTCTTGTCCTGAAGCACCTGTCTCTGAACCTGCTATTGAGTGCACCTCATTGGTAACTGTCGACCAATCTTCAGGTGAGTCTTTTAAATCAGTTCATTCTGTTGCCATCTTGTTTTTTATGTGCCTCTCTTGACTTCTATCATTGCTGGGCGAAAGGGGCATGTGTTTATGTGTCATCAAAGCCATATGCTGACAGAATAAAGACCTGGTGAACTTTAACACTGAAATGTAATTATGAAAAATCAATCTACCAGGTACTATAAAGCAGCCTCGAGCATCTGAGGAAATATGCTCTGTGCTTTGCTCTGTGAGAAACGATCGAGACGTGTCCATCTCATGGTATAAAGGGAGTGAAATGATGAGACAGACCAGCAATCCTGATCTCAACATCATCCTCAGTTTACCATTAGAGCTTCATTGTAATGATTCAGAGATCTACAGCTGCACGGCTGAAAATCCAGTGAGCAACAAGAGCGTCCGTCTTCTCACGAAAGAGATCTGCCAAAGACATGAAGGTACAAGAATTCATTTACCACAGAACTCTCTTCCTGCCACAGTGACCTCTTCTGCTTCAGTTTTTCCACAAACAAAGACATATGATGAGACAGATGTTTATTAATAAGTCTCTTCTGTTTCAGATTGTCTGGATCATTGTTGTGGCGCCACTATTCGACTTGTTCTGTCTGCTCTAGTAGCAATTGCCACTGTTTACTTTCTGGTTGACCATGTAAGGACCTGCTCAGTTGAGAGAAAAGCTGCTGCTTCTGTTTAATGATACTTTCATGAGAATTTGGTGGTTGTGAACTAGACATGGACTGTGTGAACTCAAAGGGTTGAGGTGTAAAAAACATCTAATTTAGTCCTCAGTTGTTCCCTTGGATGGTACCAGCTATGATAGTAGTAGCCCATGCTACACCTAGGCTAATTGCCATGCAAGTACATAAAATGCACAGAAACTTTTATGTAGCCTATAGTTGTGTATATATTTTTAACAAATGAATGTGTTTGACTTTTATTATCATTAATAATGTATTAAAGTTTTGGATAAAACTTTATACTTTGTCCAGCAGTGTTTGAGAACGACAGCACAATCCCGGCTTTTTTAATCAAGAACGATTGATTTACATAAAAAAAAAAATAATACATTTTACCCTCGTTAATGTCTTTCACTAATTCAGAGTCTATTAAAGTTTCCTCAACTTTCCTCATGTATAAAAGATAGTCCATTACGCTGCTTTAACGATGAATCAAATCCCACGTGACATCTGTTACTTTTCTCATCAGTAACCCGTATGAACAAATCGCTGTGGTTTATGATTACTCGATGAGGCACTTTTAAAAACGGAATACATATAGAAATACTCGGCGAATTTTCATGTTTTTGACATATTTGAATTTGTACAATGAGTAGATGTGAAAGATTACACTCGTTCCAGTAAAAACACCCACAGTGAAGACAAAAACCAAGCGGATATTTGAACGAGGCTCAATGGAGAATCGGTTCTCCGGTCCGCGAGCGCCGCCTAGTGAAATAATGGTGTAACGGGAACGGACTTTTGATCGATTGGAAGGGCGGGTTTCAGGAAAGCGTCTTTGATGACGTATTGCCGTGAAGATGGCGGAAGTTCATTCCTGATCTGAGCCGCCGGAGTCGCTTGGTACGGATTCTGTAATAAACTATTTCAGGACGGATCGGTTCGTCTTCACGTCTCACATCTGACCCAGAGACAGATTCAGGTAAGAAACGGTCATCTGTTCGAGGCCGTGTCGTAGTTCACCGTCTGTGTTTGTTCTTATCATGTGTACATTGCGTTACAGTGACACTGAGTCTTGTTGACAGGTTAACTAATCACTTTGACTATTTCAATCTCATATAAATAGCTCGTGTTAGACAATGAGAGTCAGAGGGAATCAACAACGTGACTGAATATGTATCTGTGAGTTTGTTGTTTGTAGTCATGATCGGGTCATGTATGATGAACACATGTGGCATGTTTAATACCCTAATATCAGATGGTCGGCTTCAAGTTTGTTGTTGGTTTTGGTTTCAGCTGATTTGACGATTTAAATATTTCCTAGCTAAACCGGTTTGACCTGAAGCTCACCTGTCCTCCATTATTATTAGCGAAAGACCGCGGTATCTCCCTAGTTTTACCGTTTTTTTTTTTATTTGTCATTAGCCACCACTGTCATCCAAAACAACATGGTAATACTATGGTACTTTGATGCCATGGCATGGTATTAATATGACCATAATTACGTCAAAGTGCTTCCTCAGGAGTTTTCATATCTTTTATGTCACTGACCCCACAAATAGGATCATCCTAAAATCCAAAAGACAGCTACATATTTTTGCAACAGTGCAAAAATGCAAGTTATCAATGTATAAAATAATTATTTTTTTATTATATTACTTTATTTTATTTTTCTACTTGTAGATGTAAGTTAGATGTATTTTTTTTTTATTCTAGTAAAATGTTTTATAAATTGTATTACTTCGCCTGTTTAAATTGATTTGGTTATTTACTTTTTATTTATTTTTACACCACTTTTCCTATTTTTATTAATTTAAATCCTTTAATTCATTTTAATGTTTCTTTAATAATTTAAGTTACATGTATTTTATTAGTTAATTATTTTTGTATCAAATTTTAATAAAATGTAATTCATTTATTTATTTTTACATTTAAATTTACACTGCTTTTGTTATTGTTATGTATTTATTCTAATTTAATGTATTCAATAATGTTATTTAAATAAACAACAATTAGTTAATGCATTATAACTGACATGAACTAACAATAAGCAATAGTCTTACAGCATTTATTGACCTTTGTTAGTGTTTGTGTATGTTAATGAATTTTAATGTTCACAGTGCATTTTAACAGATAAAACTTACAAATGTGATGGTAAAATTTCGAGATTATTTAATAAATGCTGTTGAAGTATTGTTCATTGTTTTACTAATAGTTTTTTTTATTTATTTCTTTAGCACAAATAAACACAACAAGAGTTGGCCAATGTGCTTTACAGAGTAAAATGTAGTTAACTGAAAATGAAACCTTATTTCAAAGTGTTACCAAAAAAAATGTGACTATATTACCTGATTAATACAGCAAACAATCGACAGATTAATGTTTACCAAAATAATCATTAGTTTGCAAACCTAGATTTGATTATAAAATGCAAAGTCCCGTGATCTCACCATCTGATGGTGTGTTTTTGGCTTTAAAACTGCATTGCTATGCGGTTGCTAGGGTGTTCTGCATGGTTGCTAGGTGGCAGATCTCTGATACACGATATCTCTCGGGTTCTTCTGTGTGTTTTTTATTTTGTCGTCACAAACCCTCCCTTCTCCTCCTCCCCCTGACAGGTAGCCCCGCCCCTAAACGCACGCTATTGGTCGAGTCAGACGTTGACATGTCGAGTCATTCAAAGCGTCACAGAGTGTTTGACTCTTCAGGTAGTCAAACCTACAAATGATTAACATCTAATGACTGAACATTGCAGACAGTGCTGGTGTTGAGAAGACGACACACTTCTCCTTTAAGAGAAAATATCTACTTTGATTTTCCAGAGCAGATTCTCTCTATAAAGGACTTTAAAGGATCATGTCAGTCGTGATCTATAACCTGGAGATTTAAAACCGTGTGTGTTTCCTCTGGGTTCGGCCCGTCGCCTGTTATTGAGGCTCGACACACGATCAGTGATGAATAATTAACCCAGAGATCAGCTGGAGTGAAAGTTTATTCAGATCTTGTGTGAGACACACACGTGAGCGTCTCGGTTTGATCTCGGATGAAGCTGTGTGATGTAACCGGAGGAGAAGCAGCGCCTGTAATCTGGAGTCTCTTTACAACACAGAAAGAAAACTATCAACACTTTCATTGCTAGTATATCTAATATTTGCACTTCTCCAAAGATTTTGCAGTGATTGTGGATTTTGTTTCATCATTGTGGAATATGGTGAGCTTGATTTGTTTCAGTTCCTTCGTCATGTTTGGATATGCCATAAATTCCTTGAAAAAAATTACATTTTTTCTTTTTTACCGTCATCCAATCTGACCTAGTTTACTTACTAACTCTTTTTTTTACTGTTTTACTTCTTACATTAAACATTTGAATCTATCTGGTGATTATAATGATGGTTCCTCTAAATAATTAAGCCCTTTTAATTAATTTCTGAATAAGTCTACTGAAAATTAGTCTGACATATCTTTAATATTTTTTAAATATCTATTTTTGAATACTTTTATTCATTAATGATGCATTTAATTGACCGTAACGATATAACTTAAATGCTGTTCTTTTGAACTTTCTATTAATCATGAAAACAAATGTTTCCTCTAAAATATGATCAGCACAACTATTTTTATAATTGATAATGATCATTAATGTTTCTTGAGCGTCAAATCATCATATTAGAATGATTTCTGAAGGATCATGTGACTCATGATGCTGAAAATACAGCTTTGATCACAGGAATAAATTACACTTTAAAATATATTCACATATAAAACATATATTTTACATTGCAATAATATTTCACAATTTTGTCTGTATTTCTGTTTAAAAAATGTCCGCTTTAAATCCGTATCTGAAGTGCAGCGCAGCCTCACGTGTTAAAACAAACACCACAAGACGTCAGTGATGGGTTTATTTGTCCTCTAGAGGGCGCTCGCGTACTATATAATTATATGAAAACACGTACGGTAATGTACTGTATAATATACCGTATGTTTTAAATCCGTATCTGGGGAATATTCGTTTATCTAAATACAATATTAAAGAATAGCAGAGTTCACACCACAGCTATAACCATAACTGCACAGAGGAACGATATCGTGGGAATCACTTTATCCAGCGGATGAACGATTAAAACACTGACAGCCAATCAGAATCCATCCTGCTGTCACGAGCTGGAGCATTTAAAGCGACAGACACGCACAATATCATCCGCTGGTGTGGTCACTGATATAGTTATCGTTCTTGGTGTGAACGGGCTTTTACAAAGTAAATTGCAGAACTGTATATTGCTTTGTGTGATGCTTTATATCCAACCAAGCAGGTTTGTAGCATTTGAAAGATACACAAATGTGTGTGTTCCTCGTCCAGAATAAGCTACATCATTAATCTCGTGTGTGTTGTTGCTCACAGGTCTCAGCGTAGCTCTATGTCATGGCCTGCAGTGTCGCTAAAGCAGGTCCTACTAATGGCTTCCCGATGAAAGCACAGCTGCAGATCATGGGTACGTTTGCATGTGTTCCCACCTGTCACCATCTGACACTTCCTCGTCAGCTGACCGGCCCAACGCTGGACTTCAGTCCCACTTTAACATATGATAATATTACACTTCTAACAGTGCTGAACAGCTCCCAGTCTCTACTATCTTAAATAAAAGCCCCAAATATATATATATATATTTTTTGCTTGAATTCATTGTTGATCTCCAAACTAAGGAAACTATCTTCAGGATAGTGCATGACTGTTAATATAAGCAATGCTAAAAATGTTAATGCTTATTTTCTGTATAGTATAGAAAGTTATTAAACTTCCTGATAGTTTTAATACTTTAACTTATGGTTTATTTGGTTTTGCTGAATTGCGTAAAACACTAAACCACTGACTGTGACCGAACTAGAAAACATCTAAAGTGACTTTTTTTTTGGAAATGGTTCTTTTTAATGCCAAATATGTTTGTTAGCACACAAAAAAAGTCTTGACCCCTTATCATAATATCTCATGCTTCTGAAAAGGACCTGTAATTTTACGCTTTGTGTTTTAAATTATATTACTAGTATTACTATTATTCGTAATAAGTAATTAAATATATTTATTATTTTAAAAAAATATTATTTTCATTATAACATGATAAAAAATTGGATTTTAATACATTTTTATTATATTTAAAAGTTCTTTAATTTGTTTAAAGGGTTATTTAAATAAAACCGTTTTATTTACATTTTGTGCTTAAAAACATTTTTGATAAAAGGGTCTGATAATAAATATATGACGTCACTTTATAATATGCAAATTTGTGCATATTTTTTGCACATTATTTTTAATAGGTACGACCTGTAATTTTACATTTAAGCATTTAAATATATAGCTAGTAATCAGGAGGTTTTTTTTATTATCAACATACGGGACTTTAAAAAACATAAAAAAAAAATTCAAACAAGTTTTATTAAAATAAGGCTTTAAACATGTTTATTGACACATTTGTGCTTATTTAATGAACATTATTTTTAAACCAATAGTTCCAACATGATGTATTTTTAAGATTTTGGCTGATTCCTTCTCAATAACGGCAGCTCTCCTGATGTTTAGGGTCACCTGTGTTTGCTGAAATCCGTCATGAATCATGCCGTGTTATTTTGAGCACGTGTTCTTCCTGTTTGCAGTGATCTCTGCCAAACTCAAGGACAACAAGAAGAACTGGTTCGGGCCGAATCCGTACGTGGAGGTGTCTGTGGACGGCCAGTCCAAGAAGACGGAGAAATGCACCAACACAAACTCGCCCAAGTGGAAGCAGTCGCTCACTGTGTGAGTGTGCTTTCATTTCAGCACTAACAAGTGTGTGTGTGTGTGTGTGTGTGTGTGTGTGTGTATAGCAAACACAGGCCATTGTGATGTGCCTCAATTCTCTATTAAATGCTTTTATCCTCCCGACGTGGAGTGATTGTTCAGAACGACGTCAGTGCTGTTTGTCGAGTCGAGCGAGTGTGTGATTCTGTAGTTTTCCAGGTTTGTAATTTCTGTGTTGTTCATCCATCAGGATCGTCACTCCGTTCAGCAAGCTGATCTTCCGTGTTTGGAGTCACCAGACGCTCAAGTCGGACGTTCTGCTGGGCGTGGCCACACTCGACATCAGCGAGACGCTCAAGTCACATGACATGAAGAGTGAGTTTCTGTGCTGAGTTTCTATATATATATATATATATATATATATATATATATATATAAATGGTCTTCCTGTTTACATCAAGTCTTGCGATTCCATTGTAGGTTTTAAGTCTTTGTTGAAGACATATCTATTTACTGTTGCTTTTATTTGCTTTAGCTAAATGTGGCTCTGAATGCTTTGTATCTATTTATGTCTGTTTTTTTTTTACATTATTGAAATGTGGATTCTGTAAAGCACTTTGGTCAACTCGTGTTGTTTAAATGTGCTGAAGAAATACATTTTTATTATTATTTATTATTATTATTTTATAATACACACGTCAACATTTGAAATGGATCAAAAAGTTGTTCAAAAAATGTTCAAAATTGATGTATAACTTTTTAATGTTTTGATCAACTTCAAATGTTGACTACTGTATATATAAAGTTTTGTATACATTTATCTTAAGTTAATGTGTAATGTAAAAAACAGTTACAATTATAAGAAAATATTGATATTGTAATATAATTTATATTATATAACGTAGATTTAATTTATCATATAGAATTGTAAAAATTGCATAAATTATAATATTATGTGTAATTTAATATAAATGTTTTATATATATATATATATATATATAAAATATGTTTTAATATATTTTTTATAAATAATCTTTAAAGTATTCAACAATTTTTTAAAAATAAATAATATATAATTGTATACATTAAAATTATATTTAAACTAAATAATACTTACATTAAAAAATAAACATTCTAATAGAAATATGTATATAATGTAGATCTAAATTTGTATACCTGTGTATAATCTAAATTATTTTAATTTGTATGATATATATATTTTGAATAAATCATTCAATGATGTTGTTATATATATATATATATATATAATATGTTTTAATATTTTTATAAATAATCTTTAAAGTCATTCAACAATTAAAAAAAAATAAATAATATATAATTGTATACATTAAAATTATATATAAACTAAATAATACTTGCATTAAAAAATAAACATTCTAATACAAATATTGATATAATGTAGATCTAAATTTGTATACCTGTGTATAATCTAAATGATTATTTAATGAATAAATCATTCAATGATGTTGATATATATATTTGTTTTCCTGTAAGTAATGTTTAAGTGACGTGTGTTGTTGTGCAGTCTGCGAGGTTGTGCAGTCGCTGCAGTTGTGCGCAGACCAAGATCAGGCCGATAACATTGGCGATCTGTCCGTGTGTTTGGACGGTCTGCAAGTGGATCCCGATCTTTTCCAATCGGCCGAGGCCAACAAGCAGAGTCAGTCACTCTATTCCTTTCAATAACAATGATATTTTTATGAAAAGATCACAAATGGCTAATGTTATTTTTTCTCCAGATGCTTTAAATGGCGAGTTGGAGCTAAACGAAGACTCGAGCAGAAGGTATCTTCATATCATTCAATAATTAACTAGTGTAAATGAGGAACTGATTGTCTACGCAGTGTTTCCTTTGTTGTTATATTGTACCATTAATGATCAAATGAACCTGTGATTGGTTGAGGAATGTCCTGTCTGTAATAATATTGAGTACATTAATTTAATATTCAACACTATTACTGATCTGCCTGCATTGACACCATTATACGAGAACTGAACTGAGCTGGACGATGACATCACAGTTTTCTCCAGAGCAGCTATTTATGTAAATTAACTAAATTAATAACTTTTGGATTCACAAATGTGTGTGTGTGTGTCTGTGTAGTAGCAGAGATCCTTCCCCAACGGTCTCGGACGGTCAGGATCGACCGTCTGCTCCTAACGGTCGTGTGAATGGATTGGACTCTCCGTCAGGGTCAGCGAGAGGGTCACGAGCTCCGAGACCCCCACGACCCTCGCGACCTCCCCCGCCGACCCCACGCAGACCCACGTCCTCCCCAGGTGAGACATGTACACACTCACTGAATCACAAATCGCCCCCTATTCACACAAATAGGGTTTTATTTGAGGGGACAGCCATTTGTAGTGGTGTCCAAAATTATAGATCAGATATAGATCAGATTTAGATCGGATATGTAATCAGGTATAGATCAGATTTACATCAGATATGTGATCAGATTTAGATCGGATATGTGATCAGGTATAGATCAGATATGTTATCAGATTTAGATCGGATATGTGATCAGGTATAGATCAGATATGTTATCAGATTTAGATCAGATATGTGATCAGATATAGATCAGATTTAGATCAGATATGTGATCAGATATAGATCAGATTTAGATCGGATATGTGATCAGATATAGATCAGATTTAGATCAGATATGTGATCAGATATAGATCAGATTTAGATCAGATATGTGGTCAGATATAGATCAGATTTAGATCGGATATGTGATCAGATATAGATCAGATTTAGATCAGATTTAGATCAGATATGTGATCAGATATAGATCAGATTTAGATCGGATATGTGATCAGATATAGATCAGATTTAGATCAGATATGTGATCAGATATAGATCAGATTTAGATCAGATATGTGATCAGATATAGATCAGATTTAGATCGGATATGTGATCAGATAGTGGTCAGATATGTGATTCTGGTGAAATCCCTTCCTCTTTACAGCTTCCTCCACTGGTTCGATTCCTGACGGCAGCGATTCGTCTCGTTCAGACACTCCAGTTCGGAATCCCTCTGGGGGAGGAGCCTCGGAGTCTAGCCCCGCCCCCACAGTGGACCAGCCTGGCAGGACGGCTCTCGGTGTGGTTCCCGCTCCCAGCAGGATTCCCAGCATCGTCAACACCGGACCTCTCCCACCCGGGTATGACATTCATATTACCCAGAAACCCCTTGAGAGCATTAGCCATAACTGCAAACAGAAGTGTTGGTTCCTCCTTACGTCACGTCAAGTCACCTTTATTTCTATAGTGATTTTTACAAAACCGATTGTTTCAAAGCAGCTTTACAGTGATAACAGGAAAATAATACAACAAAGTTTGTTTCTAGAAGAAAATAGCATCATAGTCCAATTAATTAAATAATTAGTCCAAGTTAATTTAGTTAGTTAATACATGATTAAATAACTGTATTTTTTCTATGTACATTTATGAAATGGTCTTTCTGTAAAGCTGCTTTGAAACAATATGTATTGTGAAAAGCGCTATACATTTAAAAAAAAAATTGAATTAATATATATATATAAATAGCCGCTTTGTAGAAAACCGTCACTTCCTAAATAACTTAATTTTGATCAATATTTCAGGAATCATGACATATCTTAAGTCATTTTGCATATCGAGTAAAAGTGTCTTAATTTAAGAATGTTTTAGAAATTTTCAATGGAAAACATGGAGACAAAAATACCGAGGAAGAACATCTTTTTTTGCAGTGTTTTTCTTTATGATTCAACCACTAACTGTAGTGTGTGTGTGTTTGCAGTTGGGAGCAGCGTGTCGATCAGAACGGGCGTCTGTATTTCGTCGACCATGTGGAGAAGAGGACGACTTGGGAAAGACCGGAGCCTCTGCCCACGGGGTAGGAAACTGCATTATGAGACACGCCCTTAAAAGAATGCAGTATGCATACTTGACTCATACTTTTGAACTGAAGCGCACAGTCAGAGTTTGGCTATTTCAGGTGGAGTTGTTTAACACTTCAGGATCTGGATGCTTAATAAAGGTGTTATGTTTGGACACAAGATCTCGTGTATATTGCATATTTTCTGATAATTATATTTAATATATACATGAAAAAAAAAAAACGGCCAAATGTTACCTAGGTCAATCTTATAAAGCCATTGTCAAGTTTCACAACAAAAGAATTGATTTTGTTTAAGAAAATGCTGCTTGTCTGTTAGGATCACCGTTTTCTGCAGTGATTTAGAGATGTGTAAAACTACATATTTGCCTAACAAACTTATCAGCCTGTAATTGGAAACCATTTCCTATGGTGTATTCACATAAAACACATTCTTGGCTACACGAGCAATGAGTATATTATATTTAAACTTGTTAATGCATAAACATTTTTGGCACTTTTATTTTTTTATAAAGCACTTTTAAAACGATAAGAATGGACCAAAGCGCTGTCCATAAATAGTAAATAACTAAAAATATTCAAAACACGACACCAAAAAAATCATAAAACCAATCACTCACCGTTCTCAGACCCAATTAAACACCAAAAGCTTGATTAAATAAGCAAGTCGTTTTTGAAAACACTCCACTAGGCCTGAAGCAAGTTTGTGAACATTAGCTGCCTGCTCTGAGATGACGTTGAGACTGGTAAGGGGTTAACATGTGCTTCTGTCTTGCAGCTGGGAGCGGCGCGTGGATCAGATGGGACGGGTGTATTTTGTGGACCACATTACCAGAACCACCACGTGGCAGCGGCCCACGATGGAGACGGTGCGAAACTACGAGCAGTGGCAGCACCAGCGCAGTCAACTACAGGGAGCCATGCAGCAGTTCAACCAAAGGTTCATCGTCGGGGTGAGGAACTCAAACACACAGACAGATCTGATATATGAAGACTCTAAACACGTAGGCCCTGTTTACACCTGATGTTAAAGGAGTAGTTCACTATTAAAAAAATTTTGCTGATAATTTACTCACCCCCATGTCATCCAAGATGTCCATGTCTTTCTTTCTTCAGTCGGAAAGAAATTAAGGTTTTTGATGAAAACATTCCAGCATTTTTCTCCATATAATGGACTTCAATGGGGACCAAATGGTTCAAGGTCCAAATGACACTTTCAGTGCAAACTGCAAACTGTTCAAAGGGCTTTAAACAATTCTAGATGATAAATAAGGGTCTTATCAAGCGAAACGATCGCTCATTTAAGAAAAAAAAAAAACAAAGAACAAAGTTTAAGTTTTATAAGCTCAAATGCTCGCTTTGTTCTGTAATGCTCGTTCGTAACTCTCCTGTTCGAACTCGTTCATCAAAATGAACGAATATTTTTTTTCATGTCATTTGGTTCATTCAACGAACGAAATGAACGAATTGACTCAGAAAAAGATTTGTTCGTTTTGATAAATGAGTTCGAACAGGAGAGTCACGAACGCGCGTCACAGAACAGAGCAAGGCGAGCATTTGTGCTTATAAAACTTAAACTTTGTTATTTATTTATTAAATGAGCGATCGTTTCGCTTGGTAAGACCCTTACTCATCGTCTGGAATCGTTTAAAGCCCTTTGAACAGTTTGCAGTTTGCACTGAAACTGTCTTTTGGACCTTGAACCGTTTGGACCCCATTGAAGTCCATTATATGGAGAAAATCCCGGAAAGTTTTCATCAAAAACCTTAATTTCTTTTCGACTGAAGAAAGAAAGACGTGGACATCTTGGATGACGTGGGGGTGAGTGAATTATCAGCAAATGTTTTTTGAAAAGTGAACTACTTCTTTAAATACAGAAATGTCAGCCCTCTGAAAAATATAATCATGCTAGGGCTGTCAAACGATTAATCATGATTAATCGCATCCAAAATAAAAGTTTGTGTTTACATAATATATGTGGGTGCACTGTGTATAATTCTTTTATATATAAAAATACACACACATGGTTGTATATATTTAAGAAATATGTTCATGTATATACTGTATATAGATTTATTTATAATTTATATTATATATAAATATAAATATTTTATACATAAATAATATATTTTTTTAAAATATAAATGCATGTGTGTGTATTTATATATATACAAAACAATTATACACAGTGCACCCACATATATTATGTAAACACAAACTTTTATTTTGGATGCGATTAATCGCGATTAATCGTTTGACAGCCCTAAATCATGCATATGTATATAATAAATATATTAGGTCCACCTTTTAATTACTGAAATACACAAACGTTTGCACGATATTCGAATTTCCCCTGTATTATACGTTATCCGTAACGCTTTCCTTTGTGTTGTTCTGCAGCTGCAGGATCAGGCCACAGCCACCCAGAATAAGGAGTTTGACCCGCTGGGACCTCTGCCACACGGATGGGGTGAGAAAGCCACAAACCAGGAGAAACTGCTGTGAAAACTGTGTAATATGCTGGACTAGCAGACACTTTTTTTATTGTTCCGCTAACCTTATTATCTGCACCTGCAAAGCGGCACTAAAATTAGCCGCTACATCCTTCAGTGTCCCGATTTAACAAATGAGAACCGATTGCCCCGTGCAAAAACCAGCTGGAGAAAATAGCTCAGATGCTGAGAATAGCTTTGAGGGAAAAGTTTGCAGAGGTTTAATCACATCTTGGCTCTATTATTTCTTACTGTCGTCCTCTTATCATCTTTTTTCCTCAGAGAAGAGAACGGACTCTACCGGCCGAGTTTATTTCGTGCATCACCCGACCAGAGCCACGCAGTGGGAGGATCCGCGCACTCAAGGGTCAGATCCTCTTTATCTCCTTCTTCTGAACGGTTAATGCTCACGTAATGAATAGCTGAATCCTCAGATAAAGCCACAAGTTGCAGGCGTGGTGTTTAAAATCTACAGAGAGACACAACAATGGACATTAATGACCTTCAGTGTTAAATAACAACTCAGATGTTTTCCTGTTGATATGCGAGTTAATGTTCCACATGATGTGGACGTTGTCCTGTAGTTTCACTCTGATGTGTGAATATGTTACCAATAATACATTTATGATCTTCATTTTATTCTTATTTGTTAGTGAAGTATTGATTTATACAAGTAATTATTGAGCAGCTTGTCTGAAGAGTCTGTTAGAGTGTTATAATGACTGTGTGTGTGTGTTGTGCAGTTTGCTGAATGAGAAGGCACTGCCCGAAGGTTGGGAGATGAGGTTTACGGTCGATGGCATCCCTTACTTCGTAGATCACAACCGGAGAACCACCACTTACATCGACCCACGGACTGGAAAGTCCTCCCTGTAAGTGTGAATGTCCATTAAACAAAACGTTAGGACTGTCAAAGTTAACGCGTGAGATTTTAATGCAAAATTCTTAAAGGGATACTCCACCGTTTTTTCATATTAAACTATGTTATTCCTTTAACTAAGACGAGGTGATGCGTACTCTCTCGCTCTGGCGTGCGAGACACTTTGATAGCGCTTAGCTTAGCCCAGTTCATTCATTAGGAGATGAAGTTAGAAGCGACCAAACACCTCCATGGTTTCCTTATTTAAATACAGTTACATGACCACACTTAGAAAAGCGTCACGTTTTATTTTGTCACCAATCTTTGTCGCCAGTTCGCGCCGTGTTAACCAATCAGGAGCCTAGCTGCTTGCTGCTGTCACGTGGTGAAGTGTCTGGATGCTTCAATAAATTATTTTGTAATATAACTAAATGCCTGGAGTGGTTTTAATGCACAACAAAGCAAATATTTTATCCCATAAAACTTGATTTCAATAAATGAGACTAGAGCCAGACCGATATATCGGTAGACCGATATTATCGGCCGATATTAGGCATTTTTCAAACTATCGGTATCGGCAGTTATAATGGCCGATAAATGAATATTTCGAAAATAAAATAAAAACGGATGAAACACGCTTGAACCATGTCATGAGTGTTGTGTAGTTTGTCCACCAGAGGGCGCTCTACAACATCCCTGTTGGCAACACTAGTTGAGTTGGTCACGATACATACATTGCTTGAATAACAATTAAAAGAACATCCCCATCAGTTCTCGTAACTCAAATAAACATGACAAAAAATAAATAAATAAAATATCGGCCGATATATCGGATTTTAAAACCCAAAAATATTTGTATCGGCATCGGCCTTCAAAATCCTTTATCGGTCGGGCTATTTATGAGACATATTAATTTTGTATTGAATTCTATTTATTCCATGTCTAGATTATATGAAATATTATTATAATGTAAAGACAACCAACATACATGTGCTTAATTTCGTGTCTGTGTTGTGTGAGAGAGAAAAACATCACAGGACAGGTTAATAACTTTTGAAGGCTGGCTCCATTTATCATCAAAACAAAAATAAATGACAGATTAGGTGGATGAGGGCGAGGGTGATCCTCACTCCCGTGCGGGACAGCAGCATAAATGTGGATATCTGTGGATATCTTCTCTTTTTTTTACTTTAGTGGAATCGATAAGAATCATAATCATTAAAATTGAAACGATACCCATCCTTAATCATGATTAACAATTTGAATCTATTGACAGGCCTAGGATAAGTCCTAAATGTAGTTTATCACCTTGAGGCTGACCTGAGAGATTCATATCGCATGTTGATTAGATTTAGCTTGGAGATGCACAATGATCCGTTTCAGGCCGGACCGTGTGTTCATCAGAGCTCTGATGCGTAACTGGAAAAACGGGTTTGTGTGTGTGTGTGTGTGTGTGTGTGTGTGAAACTGAATTCGTTTGTAATCTTCTGTGATGAGTCAGCTCAGAAAGTGCAAACACACCTCTCGCTGTCGAGCTGGAGAATGTGTGTATTGATTTACATCAAGTGTTCTTAAGGTACAAAGCGATCCTCTATGTCATAGGAATGTGAGACACGCTTTTGATGAAGAGATATTCTCAAAAAAAAACAAAAAACGGACGAGCGTCTAGATAAGACTGTTATTAGGGCTTTTACTCAGTGTTTCAGCTGATCTGGGTTCAGTTCAGGGACGTTTGTGAAGAAACAAAGTCATTGTAATATTTTGACATTGAATTGGTGATAGAGACTTCAAAACACTTCTGTGAATTATAATAAATAAAGATATTGCACATTTTTTCAGCAAGTCATTTGTTTCTCAAAGCTTTATTACTATTATTTGTGATTCGTGAACTTGCCAGTGAGGACTACAGAATAGAAACATGTTTTTTTTGTGACTAAAGAATCATAACCGCTCTAATAAAACGGTCTTTTTTGGCATTACTGCTATAGATTTAGTGGTCTGTTGACTCTACAGATGCAGATTGAAACTAGGACCAACATGTAAAACAGTTTTAAGACTTTTATCCTTGAATCTCTTCGTATAATGAGCTATTTCACTCTTTCCACAGTGAGAACGGTCCTCAAATCACATACGTACGAGACTTTAAAGCCAAAGTTCAGTACTTCAGATTCTGGTGTCAGGTGAGGGTTTCCCTATTTCATCCAAATGTGTTGTTATGGATGGATAAACACTACATTTTTAATTATTCATTTATGATAATGTGAAATTTATCTCTTTTAATCACCTTTTTGTTTGTTTTTATTGTCCCTCACAGCAATTAGCGATGCCACAGCACATAAAGATCAACGTCAGCCGCAAAACGCTGTTTGAAGACTCGTTCCAGCAGGTACTGTCGTACATCTTCGAAATATACCATAGCTATGATGTAGTTCATTAGTAGCTAAACCGGATCCCAGTTTTAAATGTCTTCAGACACAGTTAGCATGAGAGTCTGGTGACGTTGTTCATGTGTCTCCCGTCAGATCATGAGTTTCAGCGCTCAAGATCTGCGCCGCAGGCTGTGGATCATCTTCCCCGGGGAGGAGGGCCTCGACTACGGTGGCGTGGCAAGGCAGGTTTCACATTTCACTCTTTCTAGAGAAGAAATACCTAATCAAAACATTCAAAGTTATTTTTGACGCATATTTTGGTTATTTTAGCTTGTCTACAATGAAAGTACACACACAATGTTTATATATTTTTTATATATATGTATAAAAAACAGGCTTAGTTGACCCAAAAATGAAAATGATGTCATTAATGACTCCCTCATGTTGTAAATACAGACATCGCCGAAGTAGTCATGTGACATCAGTGGGTTAGTTGCAGTGTTTTGAAGCATCGTAAATACATTTTGGTCCAAAAATAACAAAAACGACGACTTTCTTCAGCATTGTATTGTGTTGTGGATCAGCGTTCAGTGACGCGGCTGACGTGTGTCTGGTGCGGCTGAGCTTCGGTTACAGTCTGAGGGAGACGCACACTGTACAAAACAATCTTCACAAACATGTCTAAGGATTTCCACTTGCATTTTGTTGCCCAGACATATTTATTTGAACCCGAATACACCACACACACGTCAGCCGCGGCACTGAACGCGGATCCACAACAGAACCGGAGCACAACACAATGCTGAATAAAGTCGCAGTTTTTGCTATTTTTGGACCAAAGTGTACTAACTGACCCACTGATGTCACATGGACTACTTTGATGATGTCTTCATTTCCTTTTATTACAGTTTTTTTTGTATTTTTAATAAAATAAATGCAGCCTTGGTGAGCAATAGAGACATCTTTTAAAAACATAAAAAAAAAAATATAATATTATAATATTATATTATATATTAGATGTATACAATATATATTAAAGTAATGTGTGTTGTGTGTTTGGTGCAGGGAATGGTTCTTCCTGTTATCTCACGAGGTGTTGAACCCCATGTACTGCCTGTTCGAGTACGCTGGCAAAGACAACTACTGCCTCCAGATAAACCCCGCCTCCTACATCAACCCCGACCACCTCAAATACTTCAAGTTCATTGGACGCTTCATCGCCATGGTAATCTTGTTCTGCCATATTTGGTCATTGTCCGATTTGTATTTCAGGTCCACTGTAAACACGAATAAGTTGGCTAAACTCAAAAAATGTAAGGCAGAACTTGCCTATTGTAATTTGTAATATGTTTTAATTGCTCTTAATATGTGAGCAAGTTAATTTATGCAAAACTTAAAATGATCATGTAATCTCAATTTAAATGCTCTTTAAAAGTGGAAACTTTGCCTAATTCAATAAATGCTTCCTTGCTAATTGGTGACACGTTGCTTTGATGGCATTTGCATAGCACTTGATGAATGAGTACAGCAATTAAAAACATTTATCACACACTGTTCTCATACCAAGCTCATGCTCCACTCCTAACAAAACATTAAACACTAGTAAATCTCCCACTTAACATTAATCTGACACAAAAAACATGACATAACTAGGGATGCACCGAATATTCGGCCGCCGAAAATTTTCGGCCGAAAATGGCCCAAAAGTGCATTTTCGGTTTTCGGCCGAAAGACTTTTATCACCGAAACAATACGGCCGAAATGTTGTGATGACGCAAACAGAAACCGCGACCTGCACGTGCTTGTCTGAAGCAACATGTCTGTGGTGTGGACGTATTTCAGTGTATCTGAACCCGCGATGAGACGGAAACCTTGTTTATCCACCTATAAACAATGCGTGCCGCCATGACGACGACTCCGGTTGCGAGCGGATCAAGAGCGGTGCGCGCACTGTCTGTGGAGACACGCGCTGCGGAGGCAGGCGAAAGTAAACAAGGCAGCGCGAGTCTCCACAAACAGCGCGTGCACCGCTCCAAACGGTCGAGGCGTTTATACTTGACGCGCTCTCCGTTGTAACTGTTACTATTCCTTGAAACGACAGGGGACGACTCAAGTAACTGTCCTCTAACAGGAATCGGTGAGAAGAAGACAGGGTAATACATGACAATGTTTATTTTTTAGTATTCCACCACCAATACAAAAATAATCATGTAAAACCCAGTAAACCTTGTGACATTACAAAAAAAATATGTATATGGGAACATAGAACTAAATTAATGCTCTCTTAAATATTTTCTACATTCACTAAAAATGTTTCATTAAGTTTCATGTACATTTGTATTAAACATGGACCATTGTTCATTTAAAAAGGCTTTTTATGCTATTGTATGCTAAATTTTTTAAAATGTAACTAATTTAGACGTGCAAACTGGGTGCTAATGTGATGAGAAGTTTGCGCTTGGCTTTGTTTTTGAGAGAACATTTCATTTTAAAACCTTTCTGCAGGCCAGTAGATTATTATTTAGTGTACACATGTGGGGTCAAGTTAAACATTTTAGTTTGAATTTTATTTTATACTGTGCATTGTGCTAAATATATATTTGCATAATTTGTAATTGATTTATTCTTTGAAAATGTTATATTAATTTATGCAATTGCAATGCCTTGATTTTAGTTAAGTTTGTACACAGTCATAGCCATAAATGCAATGATAATAATAATTAGCATAATTTCTTTCGGTGTTTCGGTTTTCGGTTTTCGGCCTTGGTTTCCTCTTTTTCGGTTTTCGGTTTCGGCCAAGAATTTTCATTTCGGTGCATCCCTAGACATAACACTTAATTTTAGCATTGACTCTCCCTTTTAAGTGTCATGGCAAAGCATGCCGGGTTAAGCATTTTGAGTTAAATTGAAGTTTGTCTAAATTAAAAGAAACAAGTTCATAGAACTCAAAAATCCAACTTACTTAAAATGTGTGTTTTGTGAACTCAAAAGCAAAAGTTCTCACAAAAGGTAATTTGATTGAACTAATTAATTTAAGTTGGCGTAATGGTGAGATTATTCTTTGGGAACGATTTGAACTGGGTTTGGGAAAATCTCTATGGTTCCAGTTTAACGTGTTGTTTTTCTGATTCCTGTAGGCCTTGTTTCATGGGAAGTTCATCGACACGGGCTTCTCGTTGCCGTTCTACAAGCGTATCTTGAACAAGCCCTGGGCTCTGAAAGACCTGGAGTCCATTGACCCCGAGTTTTACAACTCCCTCATCTGGATCAAGTCGGTTCACCTGCGTTACTCATCCATTTAGAATAAATATAATGCATTAAAGTCTGTATGTGCTTTCTTGGAATTTTAATTCACAGGTGAAACTCGAAAAAATAGAATATCCTGCGAAAGTTAATTTATTTTAGTAATTCAACTTAATTGGTTAAACTAATATATTATATAAACTCATTACATGCAAGTGACATATTTCAAGCCTTTATTTGTTATAATTTTGATGATTATGGATTACAGATATTTAGAATTTGGGGTTTTCATATCTGTAAGCCATAATCATCAAAATTATAACAAATAAAGGCTCGAAATATCTCACTTTGCATGTAATGAGTCAATATAATATATTAGTTTCACCTTTTAAGTTGGATTACTGAAAAGAACTTTTGCACGATATTCTAATCTTTCGAGTTTCACATGTAAACCATAGTTCTGACTGATTACCATATGCAAGTACGATGGATATTTACATAGTGCTCGAAGGTACTTCAAAGAAGACTATAATGCTTTTGGATATTTTGTTTTGTAAATATATGAAGAGTTCAGATGCAAAAGCCTCTAAATGCCATTTGAAATTTTCTTCTTTAATGATGATTTTTATCAAGCTTGTATATTTAAGTTCAGTAATTTCGCTTAAATGACAATTAATAGGTAATCTTCATTGCCATTTAAGTGAAATTACTGGACTTAAATATACAAGCTTGATAAAAATGATCATTTTAGAATAAAATTTCAAATGGCACTTAGAGGCTTTTGCATCTGAACTCTTCATATACACATTCATGTAAATATAAGTATTATTTACTTTATTCAATTAAATTCACATTCATTTGTATAGCGCTTTTCACAATACACATCGTTTCAAAACAGCTTTACAGAAAATGCATTACACATTACAGAGGAAACTGTTTATGTATTTCAGAAGTATTTCAGGAAACTGTTTATGTATTTCAGTTGTACATATACAAAATCACTGCTAGATAAAAAAATATTAATTTAAAATCACTGCTAGATAAAAAATATGAATTTAAACAGTGTAATAATAGTATTAGTATTAATAAATAGTCATTTAAGGCAGAAACAATGAACTCATTGTTTTTTTTATAGTCGCTTTAGACTATATACTGATAATAAATAAATACCATCCATTCAAATGATCACTAGAAATCATTGCATATGGATATTTTGTGTCGGTGCCATGAGCTATTATGACTTTCTGTGTATATTGTGAGTTTATAAACACCACAGATGTTTCTCATGTCTGAAACGCAGCTCAGCGTAACCTGGTTTACGTCACAAACACCTCTCAAAGTGTGTGTGTGTGTGTGTTGTCAGGGATAATAACATCGAGGAGTGTGGCCTGGAGATGTATTTCTCAGTGGATAAGGAGATCCTGGGTGAGGTTTCCACTCACGAGCTGAAGCCGGACGGCGGGAACGTCCTGGTCACGGAGGAGAACAAGGAGGAGTACATCAGGTGAATCTCTCAAACACACACTCTTCCTGCTTATCGAAGCCTCGACAAGCCGAACCACGGACGCTGGGACAAGTGAGCTGAACTGGATTCGACTAGTCGAGACTGTTTTCCAAAGATGGCTACTGTCTGTATACACGAAGTGGACTGTCTTTATAAAGTATCTTCAACATTTGTTATCTTGCAGTTTAAAAAGTCCCATCAGGCTCATATTTTGATATTTGAACCATATATGGAGAATATTTGGTCTCACATTAAACTCAGACGAACTGGGAGACGTTTTTCAACCACTTAAGAACTGTTTGAAGTCATTAACATCACTTTATCTTTATCTACAGTATTTATGCAATTCTTGCTAATTTCCTGACCAGTGAATTGTGATTTCAAATGGTTAAGACCATTAAAAAACTAAACTAAATATAAAAATAAATAAAATAAAAAATAAAAATATTGGTTTTTGGTTTGTCCAATTCTAATTCTGCCCAGGAAAGTGTATGTATAATTTGCCCGTAAAGTATGTTTCAAAACCAGGTTGTGTATTTGTAAGATGTTGTCTTTGAAGGTCAGATGTATGATTGGGATTGGACCGAAGCTGCTGGTGTTGAATGACTGTTGTTGGCTCTTGTTCAGGCTGGTGGCGGAGTGGCGACTGTCTCGCGGTGTCGAGGAACAAACTCAAGCGTTCTTTGAAGGATTTAATGAGGTTCTCCCGCAGCAGTACCTGCAGTATTTCGATGCCAAAGAGTTGGAGGTGAGAGACGCTGATTTAAAATCACAGAAATCCCACATGCCTAAAAAAAATAAAGCTTATGCCCCGTTTACACGAAGGGAAGACGCAGATATTTCCCTGCGGATTAGCCTCTCATTCACATGAAAACCCAGTTTTTATCACCAAAATTATTATTTTAAATAGTTGAGAAAATTAAAATGCTTAACGTCACGTGAGCGCCCAGTTTGATGGCTCTCGACGGCGTATTTAAAAACGATGTTGTGTGTACGATGTTATTATTGAAAACATAGGGGGGAAATATTAGTTTCTCTAAATAACCGCATGTGTAAATGTTGCCTTAAAGAAGACTTATTACGCCCTTTTTCAAGTCTTGATTTGTTTTTAGGCTCTACAAGAACAGGTTTTCATGCCTGAATGTTCAAAAAACACATTATTCTCCTCATATTCTCCATTGTTGCGGCTCCTCTATTCCCAGTCTGCCAGTAACGCTCTGTTTACTTCCTGTCTCCATGAAGCCCCTCCTTCTGAAAAGCACACTGTGCTCTGATTGGTTGGCTGGAGCAGTGCGTTATGATTGGTCAAGCGCTTCGAATGCATTTAGGAAATGTCCCGCTTTCCATAATCACACTACGATCTAACTCAACCAGGCCCCGCCCCTTTATTCTGCATATTCATTATTTAAATGAGGAATATTGTGACGTGTTCGTTCCCGGACACTGATATTGAGAATAACTGATCGTTTTCATGCTCAAACAGCAACGTTACACACTAAAGAAACGCCCTCTTTAAGCACATCTGAATATCATTGAATTAAATAACAAACTGCAGTGACATTAGGAGTGTGCAGGGTTTAACAGTGTTGTCCTGTCGTAGGTGATGTTGTGCGGCATGCAAGAAATCGATCTGAACGACTGGCAGAGGAACACCATTTACAGACACTACACCACGTCCAGTAAACAGATCCTGTGGTTCTGGCAGGTACCGACTCTTCTTCAACTTGTGTTCAGTTACTCATCTTTTATATTGCACCAAGTGTTCAGACACTCCATCCTTCTGTGTAGTTCATTAAAGAGATGGACAATGAGAAGCGCATGAGACTGCTGCAGTTCGTCACCGGGACCTGTCGCCTGCCCGTCGGAGGATTCGCAGACCTGATGGGTGAGTTATTCATGCACATCACTTTATTATACAGCACTTTTACAATACAGAGTGTTTCAAAGCAGCTTTATTTAGGAGAATAATGCAACTTTCGGTTGTACAGCAGATCTAGAAAAAGTAGTGTCATAGTCCGGCTTATGTAAGTTCAGTGATGGTTCATTTTTGTTGCAAAAAAGTTATTTAGTTAATGTATATTTATACATGCAGTATAAACAGCTGCTCTGGAGAAAACAGTGATGTTTTACTAACATAACAACATGAAATAGCATCTAACTTCCATAATGTGAGTTAAAGTAAGACACTACAAGTGAATAAAGAGAACAATTAAATGGACATGAATCTATTTCCCCCAGTAATTAATCACCGTACATGAAGACATTTGTTATGTAATACAAGTTTTTTGAAACGTTATGTTTAAATATGCAAATAATACAAATATGCACTAACTTCAGAACATAAATATGAACACCGGATAAAGGCATGTTTCATTTCGACATATTAGAGTTTAAGATATTTACTGAGGGGATTTTGGATATCTATTTTTTAGGGCTGTCAAACGATTAATCGTGATCCAAAATAAAAGTTTGTGTTTACATAATATATGTGGGTGCACTGTGTATAATTATTTTATATATATATATATATATATATATATATATATATATATATATATATATATATATATATATATATATAAATACACACACATGCTTGTATATATTTAAGAAATATTTTCATGGATATACTGTATATAGATTTATATTATATATAAATATTTTATATATAAATAATATTTTTTTCTTAAATATACAAGCATGTGTGTGTATTTATATATATATATATATATATATATATATATATATATAATAATTATACACAGTGCACCCACATATATTATGTAAACACAAACTTTTATTTTGGATCACGATTAATCGTGATTAATCATTTGACAGCCCTGTATTTTTTTATCACTCCATAAATCAGAAAATGCTGTCAAAAATAAAGTTTTTAGGTATAAAATGTTATATAAAACCAGTGTAAATGATGTATGAACACAACCTTCAGAATATAGATGTTTACTGTATATAAGTGCTGCTGAAGTGTAGGAAAAAACTTTAAAGATATGTATTGTAATCGAAATCTATAAAATGCAATAAAATAAAAACTTAAATGTGTATTTTGGATGTTTTATTTATAATTATCCCAAAAAAAATTCAGAAAACTGATCAGTGTATAGTTTTGCCTGTATTGTCTTTCCTTCCCCAGAATAATCACTGGGAAATAATGTGGGAACCAAGATTTGATTGGATCACACATGTCAGGCTGCTATGATATGATTGGTTTAATATTATTTTGTCCCGCCCACATAGCCTTGCTAATGTCCGCAGAGAAGAAACTTTTGATTGATTCTGGTGAAAACATGTATTAGGATTGTGATTGGCGTCAGGTCTATGTATTTTGCAGTAGATCACAGAAAACTCTTGGTCCGGTTCCCTTTACTCCATGATATCAGTGTGAGTTTTGGGAGTGTGATGTGTTTGATGTGTTTGGTCGCAGGGAGTAACGGAGCGCAGAAGTTCTGCATCGAGAAGGTCGGGAAGGAGAACTGGCTTCCCCGAAGCCACACATGGTACACACACACATTATATTCACATTTCTCTTGATGTGATCTGGTGTTGAATAGTTTCGTTGTTTATTTCTGTATTTAAGCGAGTACAGCGTGACATCATGTGTCAGAGCAGGCTTTTTTTAGTAGTAGTTTACATCATTTCTTTATGATTTAGGAAATGGATTAATATGTGACCATTTTATTTTTTAAATCACAAAATCTTTAAATGCACCAGAAATAATGTTGCCGCTAATCTTTGACATATTCAAGACTGTGATGATCCAAAGCAAAAGTTTTCTCTTTGCATTTAGTGTATGGAAAATAATTTCGTTTAATAATTTCGTTGTGTTTTTTTCCTCTTATACAAATTGATGGTATGAAAACTGGCATTTAAAGGGTTAAAATCCTGAAATTAAATACATACGTGGTAGTTATGATGAGGACTGATGCTGGATAAAAGACTTAACTTGTTAAAAGTGGAAAATTAAAATAATATACAATATTTTAGGCAATGTTTATGTTAGCTCAGGTCCATTAAATAAAATAAGTTATATTAAAATAATAACAGATACAACTTTTGATTTTATCAATGTATAAAAATTAAAAAATGCCTTAGTGTTTTTCATTGTTAGATCATGTTAACTAATGTCAAATTAATTGTAAAGTGTTACTAGTTATTATTTACTTTTTTATTAATTATTCAATAGTTATCTAAATTATTAAATGTAATCAGTTGTAAATCTTAAAGCATTTATTTACTATATTTTTTAATTAATAAATTGATAACATTGATTAAAAAAGTTGTAAATCTTAAAGCATGTTTTTTTAATTAAGTTATCAATTTATTCATTCAAAAAATATAGTAAATATAAAATGTAATTAGTTACTAAATTATTAAATGTAATTAGTTGTATATATTCTATAATTACATTTAATAATTTAGTAACTAATTACATTTTTTATTTACTATAATTACATTTAATAATTTAGTAACTTTGATAACATTGATTAAAAAAGTCATAAATCTTAAAGCATTTTTTATTTACTATGTTTTTTTTAATTAAGTTATCAATTTATTCATTCAAAAAATATAGTAAATTAAAAATGTAATTAGTTACTAAATTATTAAATGTAATTAGTTGTATATATTCTATAATTACATTTAATAACTTAGTAACTAATTTCATTTTTATTTACTATAATTACATTTAATAATTTTGTAACTAATTACATTTTTTATTTACTATAATTACATTTAATAATTCAGTAACTAATTAAATTTTTTTATTTACTATATTTATATATATATATATATATATATATATATATTTTTTTTTTTTTTTTTAACTAATAAATTGATAACTTATTCCTTATTGTTTTTTAATTGACACTCCCAGCGCTTCATATACTCGTGTGATTCTTTACACATTTGCAATATGTATTCATAGGTGTATACTGCATTTAATAATCATAAAATCAATAATTATTGAGATTTTACAGTAAACGTTCCTGTTTCTCTGCTTCAGTTTCAACCGTCTGGATCTCCCGCCGTACCGAAGCTACGAGCAGCTGAAGGAGAAGCTGATGTTCGCCATCGAGGAGACGGAAGGTTTCGGACAGGAGTGAGACGCTCACACACACACACACACACACACACACTAGTTTAACTGAGAGGACAGACCATGACTCGATCCGGCACACCGGTGCATTATGGGAAGTTTGGGGTTTCTGCACTCGCCTGTCACTTGGTATTCATTTTTCTATTCCCCATGAGACGAAGAGGCTTTATGCAAGCGTGCGAGAGACGTGACTCTACATGTGATCCAGCGAGACTGTGCTCCACGACTCCAGGAGAAGATCGTAACGCTTCACGAGAGCTCTGTGAATGTGTGTGTTTATGTTTCCTCGTGCCTTTTCTCCTCACTGTCATCCAAAACAACATCTGGGTCTCTGTGAAAGTGTGTCTCTCGCCAAAACATTCATTCATTTCAAACTGTCAAGAAACGCCCGTTTTCATCCCAAAATCAAAATAATATTTATTTGTGATATTTTGCATTGCGTCTTTGAAATTCAAACAGATTCATGACAAATTTTCACAAATTCTCATTGTAATAAGAAATAAAATATTTCTTGTTATAAATATATAAAAATAATAAAATATTTCCTGTTATAAATATATAAAATAAATGTGTTCTTGTTACGGGAAGGTGTAGACTTAGCAATTGTAAGTTTACATTTTGCTCTGATGAGTTTAACTTGTGCTGATCTAAATAAAAAAAATTAGAAAAATAAATATTTAACCGAATTAATACATATTTTAAATAACATACAGAAATGTTGTGCGGTAAATGTTTGATTGCCATGAAAAATTAAAATAATGATGCAATGCCAAAAATATTAATGATCCTAATGTTCTCTCTCTCTCTACTGTGTATATATATCTCATATATATATATAGAGAGAGAGAGAGATAGACAGAAATATATATATATATAGAATCTCTCTCTCTCTCTCTCTCTCTCTCTCTCTATATATATATATATATATATATATATATATATATGAAGAGTTCAGATGCAAAAGCCTCTAAATGCCATTTGAAATTTTCTTCTTTAATGATGATTTTTATCAAACTTGTATATTTAAGTTCAGTAATTTCACTTAAATAACAATTAATAGGTAATTATCATTGCCATTTAAGTGAAATTACTGAACTTAAATATACAAGTTCGATAAAAATCATCATTAAAGAAGAAAATTTCAAATGGCATTTAGAGGCTTTTGCATCTGAACTCTTCATATATATATATATATATATATATATATATATATATATATATATATATGCATGTTTGTGTGAATATTAAAACATCTATTAATACAGAAACAACAAAAGATATAAATAACTGGCCTAACCATCTTTTGGGGTTGAAAATACTAACGTGCCTGAGACTTTTGCACCGTGTATCTGTGTGTGTGTATGTAATTGCGTTTGTATTAATAGATGTTTTATTTCTCTCACACACACACACACATATATATTTTTTATTTTATTTTATTTGATGCGTATCTTGATTTTGTGGTGAAATATGGCCTTGACATTTCTAAAATGATGAAATTGACTTCAAGTTGGTGTTTGAGGATCAGAGCGTGGAGTTCTTGTACTCTCGTCTCTGGTGCGTTTAATTTCGCGCTCTGGTTCTTTAGCACAGATTCACATTACTGAATAATTTCTCTGAAATTGTGTCATTTTTTGATGCGCGACAGACGTGGCTCCGGCCTCGAATCCCTGAAGCGATAATGTGAGTTAATTTTGGGCCTAATATTTGGACGAGGGCAGTATTTATTAGCGGTGCGCGCGTCTGACCGACCGCGAGTGTCGAGCGCTCTAGTTCTATAGGGCGACTGCTTTTTAACGCGTCTTTTTAAGTATTCTGGAAGCTCTTTGGCTGTTCAGATTGTCGTTTATTTCATGTTTCATGAATTATTTGAAGTGATATTAGTCTAAACCACTGGAGCACAAAAGCCCCACTTAAAGCGTGCAGCTGTGGTTCAGTGCATTGCATTATGGGTAATAATATCAAGGCTCGAATGGGTGACTGTCTTTTTTAATTAAAGAAAATGAATCAACATCAAATATTTATTTCAATAGCTATTTTTATCCAAATTACCCTGTTTGAATGAGTATTTAACCAGTGAAATCCCCAGGACAATGGTTTATTAATAAGTGACAAGGCTTTAATTTTGGCTTTTATTTCCAACTGATCCATGTAAACCAAACAGCTTTGACTCTGTATATGAACTGAACCCTGTACATGTGTGAATACTCTCCTCTCTGTTCTGATAATTCAAATGATTTTAGTATTAAAGTAGAAGCGACTGCTTTCACGGTTGTTTCAGAGTTTATTTACTAGAGTTGATTTGTATGTATAGTCGAATGTGAAAAGATGTTCAGCAGCTGAATAAATAATTCTATGGGAAATGTCTTGTTGTTGGTGTTTTTTTTTTTAGATCTGAACTCTGTTCATAATGCAAGGAAATGAGTTTCAGCAACAAATCATGGGATGATGAGATGTCACTTTCAAGGGGTCATGACATGAGAAATCATATTTGCCTTGATCTTTTGATATGTAAAAAGTCTTTGTACCGTTAAAACACCCTGCAAGTTTTAGAGCTTGAAACATCATCCTCGTTCAAAACAACTCATTTATTTTACCAAGCTCCAAAAACAAGCTTTTGTGACGTCATATATTTGGATAAAACCGTCTCCAGCGAGATATTGACCAATAGTAATACAGCATTGTACCATAGGCCCCGCCCACTGAGGTTCAGTATTTTAACGGTCGACAGAAAATCGATCGCTTTGCCTTTGACTCTGAGGCGTCCATATAAATATAAACCTCTCATTATCGTCTGTGTGTATCGAGATTCAGAAGGATCCCAGCGTCAGAAACAAGTGGGTGCTTTATTCTCAATCGCCAGAGGATTATATGTTTGTTCAGAGCATTGTTTAATAATCGAGAGAGTTCGCATTCGCAAAGATAACGTTACTTTTCTTGACAGATTTGCAACGACGGTTTTGAATCTGACGGCAGCGGCAAACCGTAAGTAAATGATTTTATAAAGCTTTGTCTGTAAAAGATGGTTTTATTGGAAAGATTTTATATGGATAATGTTTTCAAAACACTTGAGTGCAATCGAATGAGTTTTGATGTTAGTCAATCATAACAGGCCATTTAACTGACAAGCCTTAAAGGAGCCGCGTCTTAAAAACTCATTTCAGAATGTAGAAATTAATCGTTTTCTGCTCATTTTGTTTTGTGTGTGTGTGCAGAACTTTATTAACGTTTTAAGTGAACCTCAAAGAACATATTAAAATTATAATGAAAAAAGTCCATGTCATGATGACCCCCTTATGGCATGAAACATCATAAAACAATCCACAGACAGCCAATGAAAGCAGCTATACCCGTACAGAGATCTATGTTTTTACATTTAATTTGTTTTTACTTTAGTTTTAGTAAATTTAGTACTTAAAAAAAAAAAGCCTTGTCAAGGGAGAAAAAAACGCTTAAATTGAAGGTTTGGTTGTCTTTGTCTCAGTTTAGTATTATAGTAGATATTAATTTGTAATTAATATTTAGAGTGAACTTTTGCTTTAATATTTCAGTTTTAATTTTATTTGAGATTTTAGTAAGTGCTGTTTTTTTTAATAAAAAGAATAAACTAATAAAATGTGCTTAAGTTAAGTTACTTAACTTTGTCCATGTAATATTTATATATTTCTTTTTTTCAGCTTTAGGCTATTTAATTAGCAAAATATATCTAGAATAGATTTGGTTTACAATAACAACAGCATTTTGCCAGGTTATTGGTCAATATCTCATAAATTGCACGATTAGAAAAACAAGCCATGATAACTGTACGGCAAACATGCAGAAATACAGCTCAATATTTTATTTCTGTATCAGGTTACAGTTCATCTCAACAAATGCGAGAAAAAATAAATTAGCTAGCAAGGATGTTTTAATATAAAACATATCAAATATTAAAGATCCTCTACAGGGTTTTTGTACCCTTGACAATGATAGACGTGATGCACTCGATTCATTGAGAATATTATCAGCAGCCGTTTATGAACACTGTTTATCCATATTACACATTTAACATAACAATTAAATAACTTGCAGTGTACACTACAGCATCCCAGGCATTAATATTTTAACGATTTATAAAAAATTAATTCATTAAAAAATTCATAAAAATTGTTCATTTGTGAAAATTATCTTAAGTATAATTCACTTTTGTTGATCGCAGAGCTTTATATATTTATATATAATCTAATAATCCAAAAAATAATCCGCTAATCCAAAAAAATTCAGATTCCAGTGATGTAAACTTCCAGGTTGGCCCACAAATGAACATCATCCCCGCTCAATTCTATCCGTAAACAACATGACACAGGTGTGGGGATTCTGGGAAATACATGTGCAAACACATCTCCTCATCCAGATCTTCATCAGTCCCCCGTCTGGAAGCACATGGGTTCAGACAGCAGTCTGACGGCTCGCTCTTCCTCCTGCATGTGATCCAGTCTCGTCTCGTTATTCCTCTCTTCCTCCTCATCCTCCTCTTCCTCTCGGGTCTGTTTCTCCTCTCCATCCATTCCCATAATTCCCTCCTGCTGCGTCTCGTTATCATTATCATCGCCCTCCTCTTCGCTTTCTCCGTGTTCGTCGGGCTCCATGGCAGAAGATCCGTCCCCTGAATGTTTCATGAAAAGTTGTGTGTATATATGTGTATAGTTAAACCAAAAATTATTCAGACATCAGATATCATTTTTGATATTTATACTAGTGTGTGCAGGACACTATAGTTCATTTATTAAATGAGAAGGATTATTATTATTAAAATGTTACAAATTATACCCAAAAATTCTTCATACAGTGATTACCTGTAAAAGTGAGTGTGTGTGCATGAGTGAGTGAGTACGTGTGTGTGTGTGAATGAATGAGTGTGTGAGTGGGAGTAAATGCGAATAAATGTGTGTGTGTGTGTGTGAGTGAGTGAGTGAGTGAGTGAGTGAGTGAGTGAGTGAGTGAGTAAGTGTGTGTCTGAGTAAGTGAGTGTGTGTGTGTGAGTGAGTGAGTGAGTGGGAGTAAATGTGTGTGTGAGCGAGTGAGTACGTGTGTGAATGATTGAGTGTGTGTGTGTTAGTGTGTGTGTGTGTGAGTGCAGCGCACGCAGCGTGTGAGTGAGTGAGTGCGTGGCTGCGTGCGTGTTAGTGAGTGCGTGTGTGTGTGAGCGAGTGTGTGAGTGAGTGCATGCAAGCGAGTGTGTGTGTGCTGTGAATGAGTGTGTTTGTGTGAGTATGCATGTGTAAGTGCGAGTGTGTGTTTGTGAATGATTGAGTGAGTGAGTGTGTGTGTGTGTGTGTGTGTGTGTGTGTGAGCGAGTGTGTGTTTGTGAGTGAGTACCTGCGAGCGAGTGTGTGTGCTGTGAATGAGTGAGTGCGTGCGAGTGTGTGTGTGAGAGTAAATGAGTGAGTGCGTGCATGCGAGCGTGTGTGAGTGTAAGTGTGTGTGTGTACCTTCGCTGCTGTTGTCCCGTCCCTGCGCGGCCCCCGCGAGCGGACACTTGTGATCTCTGTAGTATTTCTGGCGTGTGAAGCCTTTGTTACAGGCGGAGCAGCGGAAGCGGTAGTTGTCTGTGTGTGAGCGCTGATGTTCCAGCATATGAGCTCGACGACTGAACGACTTCTGACAGAACTGACACTTATACGGCTTAATACCTGCAGGAGAGAGAGAGATGAGAGAGAGACATTTGCTTTGCACATTATTATGCAGTTCCACAATATTTTCGTTGGCAAAAGTGAGCAAAACCTGACAATACTGAGTCTAAAATATGACAATATTAATTAGAATTATTTCTTATTCATTGAACTGTCGAATAAAATCAAATCGCTCGTTACTCGTGTGATATTACTTAACTATATAAGAAAAATGTGCGACCAAAACTCTTTTGAGACTTCACCTGAATGAGAGAGAATATGAGCTTTGAGTTTGTCGGGCCTGTTGAACTCTTTGCTGCAGCCCACGTGAGTCCTGCAGAGGAAAGACAATAGAAACGTTGACATGTGACTGATGTTGTGTGTGGCGATCTGACAGCTGTCACTCACCTGAAGGGACACTTGTACTTCTTGAAGGGTTCGTGGATCAGCATGTGCCTCTTTACTTTGTCCTTCCTGTTGAAGGTGGCTTCGCAGACGGAGCATTTATACGGTTTCTCCCCTGTAGAGCGAGAAAACCTCACTTAACATCACTGCAGTTCATCAGATGCTCCATCAAAGCAGATTCATTCATTTACTTGTTTGTTTTTGGACACATAAATCTTTAAATATGTTAAATACTTAATTTAAAGTGCCCCTATTATGCTATTTTAAAGGTTCCTAATTTGTTTTGGAGTCTCTTACACGGGTTTACATGCGTCCAAGTCAAAAAAACACGATTCTGTCTCTCTAAACCCCGCCTTTCCACAAGCTTCCACTGCTCTGATTGGTCAGATGGCCCAGTCTGTTGTGATTGGTGTACTCTGCTCTGATTGGTCAGATGGCCCAGTCTGATTGGTAGACCGCTTACAGCTTATTGATCTTTGAAATTTGCATTAGACTTTCTTACATTCACAAACAGCATTATTATTACACACTACATAAAAGGTCATATCTGAAAAACCATACTAGGGGCAATTCATCATTTCTGATGCAATTCATATACAAATTATATAACTAGCTACATAACAATAAAACTGCATTAAAGAGTAAAGGACATTTCCAAACCTGAGTGGATCTGTGTGTGTAGTTTGAGGTAGTGCTCGGTTTTGAAGAACTTTTTACAGATCTGACACTTGAATTTGCCGCCGACGCCGTGAGTGGAGAGATGCCTCCGGAAATACCTCTCGCACGGAAACACCTGCGACATGCAAACACACGACAGATCTTCATTCTCCAGTGCCATTCTTTTCAGACTCCTTCCGCTATTCTTGACTAAAGCTTAAAACAAACCTCTTAAAAGTCTGAAATAAAGCTACAGTGAAATAAAACAGGTATATTAGATAAAAAAAACTTAAACTTAAAAAACTAAATGAAAATTTGAAATTTTGCTCTTGCACCAGTCGTTTAAGCTGAAGTACTAAAACTGACATAGAATTAAACTAAAAAATAATAATAAAAATGACAAAAGCTCATTACAAAACTACAAACATTTAAACTAAAATTAAAACAAAAACTGAAAATCTTCAAATAAAAGCTAATTCAAAATAGTAATAAATACTATAGTTTAATATTAAAAGTGTTAAAAAATTAATTTTCGTTCATTTAAATAAAACTGAAATATAATATGTATATTGACAAACTTAAACTTAAAAATAATTACTAAAAGTAAAATCAAATGTTAAAAAAGCTAATTTAAAGTTTTAATAAATACTGTAACAGTGTATGAATAATACTAAAACTATTAAAAATAATTTTCATTACCTGAAATAAAGCTGAAATAAAATATGATTATTAGATAAAAAAAACTTAAAATTACTAAAACAAACTGAAATAAAATAAATTAAAAATATATAGAAATATATATAAAAAAATTATATAAAACTTAAAACTGAAGTATTAATATTACTAAAACACACTAAAATTAAATTAATTAAAAAATAGAAATATTAATATATATATAACTTAAACTGAAGTATTAAAATGACTAAAATAAAAATTAAAAATAAATAGAAATATTAAAAAATAATCATATAAAACCTAAATTGAACTATTAACATTACTAAAACAAACTGAAACAAAATAAAATAAATTAAAAATAAATAGAAATATTCAAAAAGATATATATCTATATAAAAGAGCAAGGGCACATGACATAATTACAAAAGGCTTTCGATGTGTGAATGTAAGCGGTGTAGTGTAGAGTACCTTCATGCAGTGTGGACAGGGGTAGTTGTGTGTGGCGTTCAGCAGATGCTGCTCCAGAGCCTCTTGTGTGGAGTATTTACTCTGACACTTCATACATCTGAACACAAACACAACCAGTTCAGACAGAAGCAGTCGAAGATCACAGCTCAAAACACGTCAACCTGAACTATCATCACTGAGAACCGCTGTGCTGTCGCCATATAATCAAATATCAGACTCATTTTTATTAACTAACATTAATGCTATAAGAACACGTTAGTTAACACATTAACTAATGTTAACAAATGAGACCAAATGTTCTTAAAGTAGTCATGTGACATCAGTGGGTTAGATACATTGAAAATACATTTCAGACCTAAAATAACACAAACTATGACTTTATTCAGCATTGTATTGTGTTCCGGTTGTGTTGTGGATCCGCGTTCCCTTTAAAGCGTTTACGTGAGGGCTTTTGAGTCTGATTACTACAGATGATTTGGAAGTCAGTGTGATTGTGTGTTTCTGACCCCTGCTGGTGGTGTGGTGTTACTGTGAGCGTGTCTGACCTGTAGTAGTTGGTCTCTTTGCGCTGGTTCTGCTGCGGACAGAAGCTGTGTGAGTACTGGTGAAGGCCGAGCTCGAAGAGAGACGGGAAGACTTTACTGCACTGGTGACAGCGGTACGTCAGATGCTCCTGGTGTGTGTGGATGTGCTCCAGAAACTGATCCAGCTTCTGAAAGGTCTGAGAGCAGCTCTTCACCACACAGCGGTACACCTGCACAACAACATGCGCTTCGATTAACTCGAAAATTCCCATTCCAATTCAGGAATCAAATACTTGTTATAAAATTAGAATTTCGATTCCTCTCACTTGTTTCCACCAAAAAAGAACTGGTTCGTAACTAGTGCTGGTTCAAAGATGGTTCAACTTGCGAAACGTCTCAGAACCTGTTTTTGTTTCCACTGACTAGAGAACCCAGCGAATTACGTCGTTATGTCACTGTGTACGTCACCATACGTCTCAGCTTTCCCAGAAACACTTGCGCCAACTTCAAGCATAACAATTACAATGGCGGACTACATCGTCTTTCTGCAAATGTTTCTCCTGGCTTTGCGATCCTATATTGTACTATATTATCCTATATTGATACTATCTTTCTACTAGCGCTGTGTTTTTAGCGATCCCGTATTGTTGATGGTCACATTAGCCCCGACACCTCACAAAATCTTTTTGACCCCAAACTTTTGAATGACAGATGTGGTACCTGCTCGTTCTTGTGCTGGGTCATGTGAGACTTCAGCTGGAAGTATGTGCTGAATTTGTCGGAGCAGAACTGGCACTGATATGAGCTGTCGATGAGGATGATCTGCTTGTTCGTGTTCGTGCCGTCGCTCTGCTTGTCCTCCGTCTCCTGGACCTCAGCGTCCGGCTCTTCAATAGCTGAAGACCAGACCAATGAGCTTCAGTTCAGATATTATATATCATTTCAGAGCATTGGGTATTGACACCAATTTCACAGAATGATTCGATTCACAGTTACGATTCAATCCCGATCTGTATCGATTCATTTGGATATACAGTCAAATTTATTAAATTCCTTCAACATTTCTCACATTATTGCAGTTTATTCGCTATAGTTTAGAAGATGCTAATACGAGTTCTCAGATCAGTGGATATTTGACTGGTTTTGTCCGTCCGTCTGTTAGACTCTCACACATGAATTATGTTGAATATCTGTCAGCCGTTAAATTAGATAATACCATTTTAGCTCAAACTATTACCAAGCAATGCTTCATGTGTGTGTGTAAAAAGAGCATTAGCAAAAACACTGAAGCAAAACACAGTCCGGTATAATTTTGATCCCAAATTTGTATAAATGTTCACTGGTAGTCACTGTATGAAGAGTTTTGGGTATAATATGTCACATTTTACACTTAGTTTGCTCTCCTCACTTACTAGCCAGTAAAAAATATCAAAAATGATATCTGGTGTCTGAATAATTTTTGGTTTAACTGTATATCAGGTAGAGTAAAGTGAATTTGGAAGCTAAGCCCAAAAAAGCACAATGTTTATTTCAATTTATTGGATAGTAGGTGCACTACAGATAATGTTTAGTGAAGTTTTGTTCACACACCAAATTAAAACAAGCAAGGTTCTCTCAAAGTTTGTTGTTTGTGGTGAAAATCCAGCATTTAATGTTGTTTATGTGTGTATGTGGTGTTTTTAATACTCTTTCAGACACACCATGTGTAAATTCGACAGCATTGCGGAGTATTTCCTCCTTAAACCTGCAGTGAACCAAAGACAGTCTCAAAAACACGCTTTGAAATCGCTGACGTCACAAACGACCTTGTAACCAATCAGATCAACCAGGTATGTGTGAAAGGGCCCTTAGTAGCGAGCGCCTGGCTGTGTGATCTCACCTTGCTCGTGCTCCTCTTCCTCGGCCGGCTGCGAGTTCTGCTGGTTGCTGAGAGGAAGCACGCGGACAGTGATGGGCATCCTTGAGGCGGTGCTGTGAACGCCGGCGGGCCAAACCTTGTGCGTCTGCATGTGTTTCTTCACGTTAGACTTCTGGGCGAAGGCTCGGCCACACACGATACACTGAAACGGCTTTTCACCCGTGTGACTGCACAGAGGACGAGAAGAGCGCCGCTGCGGCTCTGTTTACGGGGTTTTGCATCAAAACATTTGAATTTCATGCCGTTTTAAGAGCCCTGATATAAATCAAATCATTTACCTTCTTATATGTTGCTGGAGGTCAAAGTTCTTGGTAAACACTTTGTCACAGTAATTGCACTTGAGCTTCTGGGCTTTTCCTTTGGCTTGTCCTGCTGGAACAAAATAAGGCTGTGTTTACTTTTAAGGCTGTTTCCTTCAATGGGTGCTCTTGCCATTGTACATTTTGGCATGTTGGTAAGTTTTATTTTTATGTTTTTTAAAAAATCTGTTAATCAAAGAGCATTTATTTGAACAAAAATACAGTGAAAATTGTGAAATATTATTCTAATGTAAAATAACTGTTGTCTATGTGAATATATTGTAAAATGTAATTTATTCCTGTGATCAAAGCTGGATTTTCATCATCATTACTCCAGTCTTCAGTGTCACATGATCCTTCAGAAATCACTCTAATATGACATTATTTGAAATAGAAATCTTTACTAACTTAATAAATGTCTTTACTGTCACTTTTGATCAATTTAACGCATCCTTGCTGAATAATAAAACTTTGAACAGTAGTATTTGATTATTGAAATACACATGTGTATATGTATATTTCTGCAGGTTTGCTGGTGTAGATGATGTGTAAACTACCATCCTGTGTTTTCTTGGAGGTTCTGGCTCTCTTAGGGATGATGACCTTGTCGTATTCGGCCAGCTCGGAGAGGTTTGTGCTGATGGTGCAGCTCTTGTTTTTGGCGGTGTGTTTTCCTGGACTGTAAACCGGAGCGGCGCTGAACACCTGGCCCTCCACACACTGACTGGGGATCTGTCAAATCAGGTCAGGAAATGCTCAACAATCAGAGAAACCTGCATCAGTATATATATATATATATATATATATATATATATATATATATCCATATTTGTTTTTATTTAATAGTTCTTCTTCTTATTTATATTGCATCTATTTATATGCAACACCTATTTAAAGCTGAATATAAATATTTATATTATTTATACTTATATTAGAGAATATAAATATTAGTGCTGTCAAACCGATTAATCACATCTAAAAAATGTGTATATAAATATATATATGTGTGTGTGTGTGTGTGTGTGTGTGTGTATATATATATATATATATACACACACACACATATATTTACAAACTTTTATTAGATGTGATTAATGGCGATTAATCGATCTGACAGGACTAATTACAACAAATTTACTAACAAAGGCATACTTTTATTTTCAACCAGTGTTGTTTTTGTTATAAACGTTTTTTTGTTTTTGAAATAAAGCTAATAATATTAACATAAAAACTTATATAATATTAACATATACATTAAAAACTTAAATTGAAAATGTTGCAAGTAATTTTGTGCTACAATTACAAAACTAAAATTAAATAAATTAAACCTAAATATAATTAAAAAACAAACACTATTAGCAGTGCTGTTATTGTTAACACTTAAACCTTTAAAAATAGTTTTCATTAATTAAACAGAGCTGAAATAAGTCAATATTAGATGAAAAACCTCAAATTAAAAAACTTGAGAAAATTATGTTAAATGTTTTTATGCAAATAAGTGAAATATAAAAAGTGCAAGTTGAAGTACTAAAATTACTAAAACTGAAATAAAATAAATTAAAGCTCAAATAATATTAAAAAACAAACTGATACAAATAACAGAAGCACATATAATAATTACTAAACCTTAATCTAAAATTAATACCATGATGTTATATAAATAATACTAAAATAACACTTCCTACATAACAAAATTGCTAAACCTTAAGCTAAAATGAAAATAAAGAAGCTAAAAGCTAACTCAAAATATTAATAAATACTTTAAAAGTGTATAAATAATACTAAAAATAACACCGTTAACATTAATAATCTAGGTAATAATAATATTCAGAACATGAAATTATATAAGTTAGTTACTAACTGTCAAAAAAGCTGTATTTCGCTATTAATACTGGTGAGATTAGCATGACGTTTTTGAGCGCAGTACCTGAATGGACTGAAAGGACTGAAGCCCCAGCGCCGGCACCTCCGCAGTCCCGCCTCCAGCCATAGGGGGCAGTGTGCTGTACACCTGCACCACTGAGTTACTGTGGCTGGAGGACACCTGTGACGAGAGGGGCGTGGCCTGTGTGGGGGGGAGGGGCTGATGATGGTGCTGGAGGTACGAGGATCCCGCGTGCATGCTCAGATTGCTCTGAAAAACACCGTGTCAAAGGTCACCATTTCATTTATCCAATCGAGTGTGCAACTGGTGAAGTGATAACTTAATGTAATCAATCAAACTTTAATTTGTGTAGTAATATTTTTTTATCCTGATTATTTGTATAGTTATTGTGAAAAAAATGCATTTTTAGGTACGTTTTGCGACATTGCTCATTGTTATTAAGCAATACGGCGTAATATATATATATTTTAAATTACAACCATGTCATGTTAAAATTATTTATTATAGTTATGTTTTTTCATCCCCACATTTCTTCTCGTTTGAGAAGCCGTTTCACTGGGATATACGTCACAATGCCGTCTTGAGCCCTCACCCAGTGTTTACCTGGACGGATCCCTGCATGGCTGCCATTGGCTGATCCAGAGAGCTGAACGCTGATATGGCCGACATCAGAACCTCGTCACTGACCAACACGTTTCCCTGGACCAGCGTGTGTGTGAGCGGAGACTGCGGCACGGTGATGTACGTCGACACCTTGAGGAATATACAAATCAATATTAGTACTCGATATCAGTCAGTCTCTCGTGGTGGTTCGTAGTATCTGATAGTGGTTCTTCAGCAGGTGAGCTGTACCTGTCTGTTAGAGGGTCCAGTGCTGATGGACGGGACGGAGGTGTATGCGTTGTTGGAGGCCAGAGAGACGGTGGCCAGAGACGGCGTGTTGGACTGACACTGTTCACGCTTGTGTGTCATGAACGCCGGTAAAGAGTTGAACTGCTTCTTACATTTCCCACACAGAAAGACGTCATCATCATCTGCAGGTTTCATGTGACAAACAAGAACAATCACAGAGTTTTCAGAAAAAAGAACGGGCTGAAAACAATCAGAAATGCATAATTACTATGTACACTCTAAAAAATGCTGGGTTGTTTTAACGGACATACCCAAATGTTGGGTTAAAAATGTAAAAATTTAACCCAACGGCTGGGTTTGTCCATATTTGACCCAAAATTTTTTAGAGTGTACACACTACAAATCATTGTTGTTATTAACTAAAACTAAAATATTATTCATTGATTTAGGTATTTGTAA
Organism: Pimephales promelas; assembly: GCF_988280905.1. Lineage (NCBI taxonomy): Eukaryota > Metazoa > Chordata > Actinopteri > Cypriniformes > Leuciscidae > Pimephales > Pimephales promelas. The sequence continues at coordinate 30,008,225 of NC_142788.1, read as the reverse complement.
TAAAGCTGAAATAAAATAAATATTAGACAACGAACTAACTGAAATAAATGAGTTGAAGTGCAAAAATTACGACTAATAAAAAGACAAATGAAAATGACAAAAGCAAATTATTACTAAAACTTCAACTAAAAATATATACAATATTTTTAAATATCATTATATATGTATTTACAAATTGTATCATTAGATTTATCAAGAACTAAAACTATTATTAATCATTTTAGGTAGTTAAAATAAAGCTGAAATAAAATATATTTAAATATTAGATGAAAACAAATGTTAACTTAAACAAGTACTAAAATTACTAAGACTAAAACTGAAATAAAAGTAAATGAAATCTTAATGGAAATGTAAAAAAATTTAAATGCAAAAACGCTAAAACTTAAATTAATATTTTAAACAATACTAAGAAATATTTAAATACTACTAAATGTTTAAATCAATACTATGTATATAAAAGTCATTGTACCATTAACTAAAACAACAACTAATTGTTTTAATTAAATTAAATATGAAGCTGCAATAAAATACAAGTATTAGATAACTTAAAAAAACAAGAAACCTAACTGGAACAAAATTGAAATAATAAAACGACTAAAATTGAAATAAAAATATATTTAAACCTTAAAACCTTAAAATAAATAACCAAATTACTAAGACTTAAACTAAAATTAAAATAAAAGCTTATATAAAATATTAATAAATACTATAATAGGATATAAAGAACACTGATAAATGCACACTTTGCCTTGATAGATTACATATACTACATTGTGATAAACTAGAATTTGTTGCCATATAAATGCATGAATGAGTCTCACCCATTGGCTGGATGGTCGTTCCTGAGACATTCTGTGAGCCCGGGTCCAAAACACCACCTTGACTGTCTAACAGTGACTGGACATTGAGCACCGTCTGATTGTCCATGCCTTAACCGATAAATCAATCCATCAATTATTCAACAAACCAACCACTTACTACCTGACAATGTGGCCCGTGCAAAATCCATTACAGGACTATTACTTGAGTTATAGTATTAATAATCACTATGAATCTCTGCACTACTTGATTCTAATCGGTCAAATTGGTTAAAATGACACTGAACTGTTTCTCAAGCACTTGTCATTAGTTGTCATTAAGTCCCTTTCTTTGCATATATTATGATTATTGAAACTAAAATCAATATTTCACACTCATTTATTTTTTATTTATTTGTTTAATTAATATTATATACAGTATGTAGTGCTGTCAAATCGATTAATTGCATTTAATGTAACTATATATATATATGTGTGTGTGTGTGTGTGTGTGTGTGTATATAATATATATGTGTATATATACACACACATACAGTACTATATACACACACATTATATATTTACAAACTTTTATGTAAGGTGTGATTAATCAATTTGACAGCACTATACTCTATATATATATAGGTATACAGTATAAACACTGTGTTGGTGTAATGCATTACTTAATGATTTATTACAGTAATTTAATTACTTTCCCCTTGAAAAAAGTAAAGTAAGGGATTATTCTTATCTTTCTGTTATTTAATTACAGTTACTTCTGATGTAATTGCATTGAATACTGTGTAGACTACAACAATTCTATATATAAAACAATAGTGGGTTTAACATCAACATGTAACATCTAATGTTAAATGTGTGTTTTTAATGTAACATTCTCCCTTTAAACACTTTAGTTTAAGAGTAATTTTATATTATTTATTTGAAATCATTAAAAGAGCAGTTTCATGGACATCCTCGAGATGTATATACACACACAACAATGATTTTAGAGTATCATAGAATCAATTGAGCATTTCCTTCCATCATACTACCCAGTCTACCATCAGTTTAGGAAAAGAGAACATCTGTAACATAAAAACAATCAAGTGTGGAGACAAACATAACTACTAATACTAATACTTAAATGAATTATTTCCGCTTTTATGAGAGAGTTCGCGTGTTTAGTGGCTTTTCCAGTGACGTGTCTCTCTCCCTCCGCCATGATCGGACGAGGCTGTTATTCTGATCGCTCTTCCTCCCTCCTCTACGTCAATCTCTCCTCACATACTTCAACTCAATACATCACATACACCGCGACACTGCGCTAGAATTAATATTATTATTTAAATATTAAAAAAATACTCTTCCTATTTAAACACAATGACATTTTCATGAAGCGAAACAACTGTGTAAAATGTGTTTCTTTGGGCTGTTCGTGTCGCGCGCGCATGCATTCTCAATCAAACATTAAATAATACATTATGTTTTGTGCATATGCGGGAAGATTTTAAATAAAGTGCATTAATACCTTCCAGAACCTCAAATATTGCCTGCGCCATCTTGTAGCTCCTCTGTGTATAACGCCAGCAGTGGGCGGAGTTTATCATTATTATTACAATAGTACAATCATCCACACTGAACTGAAAGTTTTAGATAGATAGATTTTAACTAACCCAAACCTTAACCCTAACAACCCTAATTAAATAGAAAGTATGTTGTTAATTACTATTACTATGTGCTTAATTGTATAACACTGTAACAAGGACACTAATAATAATGTGTAAACGCTGTTACCAAGATGTCGATATTTTTTATGCATTAATTAATTTAGCATTTACGGTGAATTAAAGCTTTAATCTTTAAATAAATGTTTTAATGAATGACAATTAAATGTGGAATATGTTAATATATATATTTAATTAGTCTAAAGAATATTTCTAATTTGTGCCAAAACATTAAATAGTATTTAAAGATCTATAAAGATTACATAGCCTAATAAAATTCACAACAATTTTATAATTAGGAACCAAAAAAACTTTATTAAACGATTAGATAAAAAGATAAGCAAGATGACTCTTTATTGCTATATAGCCCATTTATAATGACATTTCCAACCGATTGAAGTGACTTTCATAACGTCGTTGTTTATCTATCACCATTACTCATTCAAAAGAAAATAGATCAAATAAAATAAATCCAATGGCGTGTGTGAAAATGTAGTTTTCCATTCAAACAACTCTTATTTTTAAAACAAAAATAACTCGGAGAGGAAAAAGAAAAAAAAACAGGACGCCGTTGAGTGACAGCTGCCCCAGCCAACCAAAGCCTGGGAACTCTGACGTGAGGCGCGACGGACGCCACTTCTCAGCCAATCAGTGCGCCGCACACTGGCACGTGCCAGTTTCGCGGCAAAAAAGATTTGGCGCGTAAAGCTTTTAGCAGGTTCCGATCAGCTGGAACACAAAAAAACAACAACAACAAAAGTGATTCCGGTCGCGCCGCGCGCAGGGACAGTCGGACCGCACCTTCCCTCTCCGGACATGGATTTAAGCGTTTCAGGAGCGAACATCTGGGGATTATTCTCAATTTATTGACAATACTTCCTGGATGGAGTCATTAAAAAGGACAAAAGCGAAGCATATTTTGGATTAAAGTGTCCGAGGAGTAAAGAAACCGGACTTTGGCTTTGTTCGGCATCTGGATCGGGTTATACTGATGTTTTTACTTCATCTACAGCCATTTTATCATATTAATTACCCCTTTCTAACACGTTTACCAATGCTCACGTGAGAACAAACTTTGTTTCTCTTGATAATATCGCAACATCATCATTAATTTGAGGATTATACTGAATGCGTCCATGTTTTATGCACTTTAAAAGCTGCGATTTGTTCGTGATGTTGTTTATTTATAGTGGAATATTTGTTATGCTTTTTGCTGCCATTTTCAAAAGCACTTCCTTAAACAAAGGATTCACAACTATAAACTTATCATGCATGTGAAAAACATCTGAAATGTTGATCAATAACATGCATGGTCTAATCCTTCACTTTTACTGAAGTAAAGCGGATATTTTCGTTTTGCACCCTGAGGTTGACCTACATTTCTGGCCCTGTGGTTCGGGAGTCTCACCCATATGTTCAGCCCAGGCCTGTTTTTATCATGCGTTTCAGTGTGCACTTGTGTGAAACCTGTCAGAACATGGTTTTTACATTTCCACTGAGCCCTGTGCTCTCTCTTGTGCATGCATTTTAAGAAAGCAACCCGTTCCCATGCGCTGAAGGCCATCGCCAGGATTGAGAATAAACCCGGAGCCCGAGTAACGTTAACCCCTGCTGTTTTAGCACGATATGTCTGAGAGTTTTATATCGGGTCAGACCTCGGAGGATCTGCTGGCTGATTTTGAGTCTCTCTTGAACAATGGCAGCATTGATCTTAGTGACGATCACCAAATCGTCATCATCTCCACCCCGGGCACGGCCTCGACCAGCTCTGCCACGGGGGACTTCTTGCTGTTCGCCACCCCGCACCACAGCGCCACGACCGGCACGACCCTGGACCACAGGAGACCCGCTCTGGGCAGACCACCGGTGTGTGTGTGTGTGTGTGTGTGTGTGTGAACTTCCACCTCACATTCTGAGCATTCCAATCAATCAATCATTTAATTCTATAGCACAACCAAAGTGCTTTGTAAAGACAAAAAGAAACACTAGAAGTGAAAAATCATTTACTAAACAAAGAAAAAAATTTGAAAAGGAAAAAAAAAGAAAAGAAATGAAAATGATGTCATTAATGACTCTTATGTCGGTCCAACCCCGTAAGACACACGCCAGCCGCGTCTTACGTCAGCCGATCCACAACAGAACCGGAACACAATACAATGCTGAATAAAGTCGCAGTTTTTGTTATTTTTGGACTAAAGTGTATTTTCGATGCTTCAAAACATTGTAACTAACCCACTGATGTCACATGACTACTTTGATGATGTCATTGGAGGGACAGAAAGCTCTCGGACTAAATCTAAAATATCTGAAACTGTCCTGAAGATGAACGGAGGTCTGACGGGCTTGGATCATGAATGACATCATTTTCATATTTGGGTGAACGAACCCTTTAAATTCCATTTTGGAATGTGTGTCTCAGTGTTACAGATCTGACCTCGTGACCTGCGTGAGAAGGAGTGGTTCATGATGACCTTCAGATATACGTTCAGCTTGGATTAGTAATGGTTTTCTGTTGTTATTAGAGTAGCATTACCGTTGAAGATGTTGTTCTCTGTGACTGTAGGTGAAGAGGAAGCTGGATCTGGACAGTGATCACCAGTACATCTGCACGTCTCGGTCGGCTTCTCATGGACCAGCTCCTCCAGCTACACCCGCTCCACCCAGAGGTACTGACGCCTGGCAATACACTAGCGTTCGGGCTCGTTTGAAGTCTCCATTTACACAGGAAAATATGAAATATTATTGCACTTTAAAATAGCCGATTTAGACACAGTCTTCAGTGTCACATGATCCTTCAGAAATCACTCTAATATGATGATTTGATGATCAAGAATCATTATGGTTATTATCAGTGTTTTTCAGGATTCCCGTAAATAATGGTAAATAATGTATTTAGTGTCACTTTTGATTCATTGTTTTTTTTTTTTATTCAGAATTTTCTTGAACACTTGCTCAACAATGTGCATGTAACAACAAATATAATGTACAAAAACAAAAAAAAAACTAATATTATATGAAAATTGCTATAGCACAAACCAGCATTGGATAATACAGTATGTACTTTGGAAGTCAGAGTTAACCAAACATTGCAATCAATAATAGCCTCAGAGATAAGCAATAAAATAGGGTTAAAGGAGTAGTTCACTTTAAAAAATAACTTTTGCTGATAATGATCTCGCCCCCATGTCATCCAAGATGTCCATGTCATTCTCTCTTCATTTGAAACGAAATTAAGGTTTTTGATGAAAACATTCCAGGATTTTCTCCATATAATGGACTTCAATGGGGTCCAAACGGTTCAAGGTCCAAAAGACAGTTTCAGTGCAGCTTCAAAGGGCTTTAAACGATTCCAGACGATGAATAAGGGTCTTATCAAGCGAAACGATCGCTCATTTAAAAAATAAATAACAAAGTTGAAGTTTTATAAGCTCAAATGCTCGCCTTGCTCTGTTCTGTGATGCACATCGTGACTCTCCTGTTCGAACCCGTTCATCAAAACGAACTTATGTTTTTCGAGTCATTGACCGAAATGACCGCTCGTTTCGCTTGCTAAGACCCTTATTCATCGCCTGGTGTCGTTTAAAGCCCTTTGAACAGTTTGCAGTTTGCACTGAAACTCTCATTTGGACCTTGAACCGTTTGGACCCCATTGAAGTCCATTATATGGAGAAAATCCTGGATTTCTTTCCTGGAATCCTTAATTTCTTTTCGACTGAAGAAAGAAAGACATGGACATCTTGGATGACATGGGGGTGAGTAAATTATCAGCAAAAGTTTTTAGAAAAGTGAACTACTCCTTTAATCCTTTATAAATGACAAAAAGGGACTCCAGACCCTCTTAAATTACTCCAGTCTTCAGTGTCACATGATCCTTCAGAAATCACTCTAATATGAGGATCTGATGATCAAGAAACATTTCTGATTATTATCAATGTTGATTTTAATGAATGGAAACACCACTTATTTAAAAAAAAACACATTAATTTGAAATATAAATCTTTAGTGACATTATAAATTTCTTAAGTGTCACTTTTGCGTTGTTGCTGAACAGAAGTATTGATTTCCCTCCTCCCGCCGGAGTGTAAATCTGTTTTTAACGTGTGTTTCAGTCCCTAAACTGGCCACGGAGAAGTCCCGCTACGACACGTCTCTGAACCTGACCACGAAGCGCTTCCTGGACCTCCTGGCTCAGTCTCCAGACGGGGTGGTGGACCTGAACTGGGCGTCTCAGGTGCTGGACGTCCAGAAGCGGCGCATCTACGACATCACCAACGTCCTGGAGGGCATTCACCTGATCTCCAAGAAGTCCAAGAACCACATCCAGTGGCTGTAGGTTCTGCACCGTGTGCTTATTCATCTGCATGCAGGCTTTGAAATGAATGGTGCTGTGGAAAATATGATATTGTGAACTGGTATGTACCAGTGTGTTGGAGAAAAAGATGGAGATCCAGACCTGTTATTCAGCTAAAGCTAGTTTAGATTGCGTAAGTCATCTGTTACAGCAATCAAAACTCAAACATAAATAATATGCTGTATATTTTCAAGGTCATGAATAGTACATATTTTTACCATTCACGACTCATTTTGAAAAGGTCAAAGGTTATCTCATCTTGGCAACTCGTGCATCAAAATATTCTACGAGTTCCCCAGTGGATTTCCCAGTGGATTTGAAATAGAAATTTTATAATATATATATATATATATGATAAAGTTAATCTGGCTCATTTCTTATTTATTTATTTATTTTTTGGCTAGTAGAAGTTCTGAAGGGCCAGTAACTTAAAAATATAGAAGCAAAGTAGATTTGAAGCGTGTGTGTGTGTGTGTGTTTGCTGTGTCCTCAGGGGGAATCGCATCGACGGGGCGTCCGTGGCCAGGTTTCAGGAGCTCCAGAGGGAAGTGTCCGAGCTCACGGAGGCCGAGGAGAAACTCGACGAGCTCATTAACAAATGCAGCCTACAGCTACGGCTCCTCACAGAGGACACACACAACAAGAAATATCCTTCATCTCAAGGGCCAATCAATGCAGCAGAAAAAAAAAACAGTTTCAGCTCGATTTTCATTATTTACACACACACACACTGCTTACTACACACACACACACTGATTATTACACACACACACACGGAGTACACAAACTTTGCAAAAATTTTAAAAATAAGAAGGATTTGAATGTAAAAGATTAATATTGTGGACATAAACATATGGTGGAATCCAGGTTGTCCCGTCTGCTTGTGCTTTGACCTCTCTCTCACACACACACACACACACACACCATGAGCTGAGATGGTTAAACCAGGGCCCAGTGTGTCCGTGTGATAGTTCAGAGCATGATCCTCTGGACGTGTCTTTATTGTAGTCTTCTTCATGGGTCTGGGTGTAGATTTGAGCAGTTTTGGAGGTCAGGTCTGGATTCAGGAAGTGAGGATCTGATCAGCACACGTTCAGGTTGTGGATATTGTGATCTTTAACGTGAAGTCAAGCTTGGGTACGTGAGGTGCCAGGACCTGCGGGACACGGTGGACCCTCCGGAGCAGATCATCATGGTGATCCGAGCTCCACCAGAGACGCAGATGCAGGTGTCTGAACCCAGTGAGGTCAGCAAACACACACACACACACTTGCTTTATTTATGTAGTTGAGCTGTTACGCCCCGTCTAGGGGAAAGGGTGAAAGGGTGCGACATGAAAGACTCTGAAAAATGCAGAAAGTTTGAACAATTTGGGACTTTTGCTCTAGAAGCTGACTCGGCCAAAAACACCAAACTGAACTTCCTTATTTTCAGACCTCTTTATTAAACACTAAACGGAAAAGGAAATGCAATATTCAAATCAAAACTGTTCACAATAAACAAAACTGGCATCAGACTCCCTACTTTCCCAAATACCCAGATCATTTATTTACAATATATTTACAACTAGGCAAACGTGAAAAGTGCTGTCCAAATTACTCTCACACTCACACACTCAGTCCAAGACATTTTACCATATATAAATATGGTAAAATGTCTTGGTTTCTTGTGTGTTTAATTGTGTGTACTCTGTATTTCAGGGTTACCAGATCTCTCTGAAGAGCTCCAAAGGTCCGATCGACGTGTTTCTGTGTCCTGAGGACAGTTCTGGGGTCTGTAGTCCCGTCACTGATTGTAGTCCAGCGAAATCGTCCTGTCAGACCCCCCCGCGGTCTGATCTCGCATCACAGGAAGTGACATCATCAACGCCGACTACTCTCCCTAGCTCCTCCCCCCTGCCTCTCGGGACAGACTCGGGTATGTGTGATCCTTTAAACATGAGTGCATCTTAATTTACTACAATTGTTGGCCGTAACTCCTAATGTAACGCCTATATAGGAGCCATAAATATATATATATATATATATATATATATATATATATATATATATATATATATAAAACTCCTATCTATCTAAACTTTTAATCTTTTAACATATAAAGTCCAAATATTAAAGGTATTTTTAAATTGCAAAAAATATTTTAAGTATTAAAAGTAAATCTTAATCATAAATGTTAAATTTGAATTTAAAATGTGTGACTTAAATTCAAATTTAACATGTTCATTATTGTGAAATTATTTTCCAAATGTACATATTAAAGGTATTTTTAAATATTAAACATAAATGTGATGCTAAATGTAAATCTTTAGGCATAAATGTTAATATCAAATAACATTTAGATTTAACATGTAGATTTGAAATTATTATAAATGCAGATTTCAGATTTACATGTTCAAATTTACGTATCAATTTACATTTTTGTAAATATGTATAATATTACAAATATTTACACAATTATTTACATAATTTACTAATTTTACATATTAAATATAAATGTTATGATTTAAATGGGCATAAATGTTAACTTCAAATATACAATAATTAATTGTATAATATAAATAATTTTATATTTAACATTTATTTTACACACACACACATAAATATAAATATCTTAAATATAAATGTGATGTTTTTAAAAGCAAATCCATAAATGTTGAATTTATATATAAAATTTGTGAATATATAAAAATTTGTGAAAATATATTAACATTTATTTTACACACACACACACACACACACACACACACATTAAATATAAATGTGATGATTTTAAAAGCAAACCCTGGGCTTAAATGTTGAATTCAAATATAAAATTTGTGATTTTATATTTTACATTTATTTTACACACACATATATATATATATATATACACACATTAGTGCTGTGCAATGATTAATCCCATCCAAAATAAAAGTTTGTGTTTACATAATATATGTGTGTATACTGCGTTTAATTATTTTGTATATATAAATACACACACATGCATGTATATATTTATGAAAAATGTGTTATTTATATATAAAATATTAATATTTATATATAATATAAATGATGTATAAATATACATACAATATATAGATGTATATATTTCTTAAATATATACAAAAAATAATCGTGATATATATATTATTCTATTTGAATTGTATAGAAATAAAAGGCTTTTGAAAGCTGTGCTGTTTCATATAAAAAGTGCCATTCTAAAACAATTAATAATCTCTGATTGTTTACATTTTTAACTTTGTAATAAATTATCCAAAACTAATTTACTTCCCGAAATGATTGTAATTTCACATTTTCTTGAATCTGATGATTTCAGAGTCGTTTCTGGACTCGTTTCCTGGCATTTGCGGGATGCCCGATTTCGACCTGTCTCCTTTGGGCTCGTCTGAGTTCCTGCTGGAGCGGGGCGGCTCCTCGGACGGCGCGGGCCTGGCGCTCGACGGCTTCATCTGTCTCTCTCCTCCTCACAGTCAGGACTATCACTTCGGCCTGGAGGACCACGAGGGCGTCAGCGAGCTGTTCGACTGCGACTTCAGCGACCTCGGCCCTCTCGAGTTCTGACGGCCCGATCCAGAGTCAAACCGCTCTCGCATCGCTTCGCTTTTGAATCCAGATTTGCTCGAATGCTGCCAATTAATTTATTAATAGAAACGAGTCACCTTTTGGATTCCTGTTTATTGTAATTGATTGTACATGTAACGTCGTCGGAAAGGTTTTAGGACGAGTGTGAATATAAACTGACAGGTTTTATGGATTATTTCTCAGGTGAGTGATTACGTGCTAGTTACCGTATGTGTTTAGGGTCGGGTTATGTTGCATATGTTGGTTATGCAATGCTGCACGATAATCAATCCGTCGTCGCTCGCGCGGTGACCGAGAGGATTTACAGAAAATGAACTTTTCGATATTTCTTTTCTAATCACAATTCTATTCACAAGTTCTGTACAAATGTTCATCATGTCACAGATTCTCTCGCGTTCATGAGTTTTGCATTGTGTGTGCAGGCTTGTGGGATTTTTATCGCTGTTACAGGAGACGTTCTGTATTTATTTGCGTTCAAATCTGATCCTGGTACAGTAAATGTCCCCAGAGATATATATATATATATATGTATTTATTAGTGCTGTGCAACGATTAATCACGTCTAAAATAAAATATAATATATATGTGTGTGTACTGTGTATAATTATTTTGCATATATAAACACACACATATGCATTTATATATTTAAGAAATATTGTTTATATATACATAATTTATCAATATCAATTTTTTTCTTAAATATATACATGCATGCGTGTGTATTTATATATGCAAAATAATTATACAAGGTACACATATATTATGTAAACATAAACTTTTATTTTTTTTATATGTGATTAATCGTTGCACAGCACTAATATCTAAATATATATATATGCATAATATACCCCTAAGAATACACTTGTCTTATTTTTTTTAATTTTAATTTTTTCCTGTGCATGTGTGTACAAATTTGTATCCTTTCCAGCCTTATCTTAAATATTAATCTTTATATTTAAAAAAAAAAAAAGCACTATGTTTTTGTTTTTATTCCTACTAGGATTCCCTGTTGTCCAAGTGTAGAAATATCTCTTTTCTTACTGGAGTTGTACTTTTCTCCAGCGTTTGGGTGTTTTAGAGTCGTTATTCCACTTTAATTGTGCCTTAGCTACAGAATGTCAGATGAAGTATATATTTCATTTGAAAGGATTATAATGATATAATGTCATTTTAGTGAAATATATAAATGCATTTTGATAGAGTAGATTTGATTATAAGGGGCTCTGAAGTTCACGAGGACAATGTTTGATAAGCTCTTCGTCTTGTAAAATGTATAATTTAATGCAAATTGAGCTTTTGCATGTAGATTTTCTGGGATTTGCTTTATTCAGTTTTCTGAAGGCAGCTTTTGTCTTTTGTTTGTATGTGTGTTTTGTCTATTTGGTCTGTGTAAATCATATATGTGCATGTGTATGAGTTCTAGTTTTGTGTGATTCGATGATTGTTTTATGATATGAGGTCGAGTTGTCTGGGACAATTCGTACGACCGGATCAAGTGCGGATTCGGTGTGTGTGATTCATGTTTATGTGTTTGTACAATAGCAATATTTTTGTAATAGGGCTTTTTTGTGTAATTGGTTTTCCCGTTTACTTTATATAAACCACTTAAAAAGTGGCCAGCAGTGCAAATGAACGTGTGTAGACTTTTAAAATTAAGTACAAATAAAATCCGATTTTGAACTAAAGTCCATTTAAATTGACTCGGGAATTATGTGTTGCAGTCCAGTTGCAGTGTGTTTAGTTATAATAAGGTTTGAAGTTTAAGATGTGTGTTTGTTGAGTACTGATTCATAGTTTCAGCAGCAGAAGGGATGATTATGTTTGTGATGTCAATATTATAGATTATCTTTGGATTGTCTTTGTTCTGACAACATGAATAAAACTTTTGACCTAAAATCACTCATGATCTTGCATGATCCTTTCTTAACATCTGATGAGATGCTGTAACTGCTCTGAGTGGTCTTCTATAAGATCATTTTAATGGTTTAAATCAAACTTAACTTGTGTTTGCTTGAGAATAAACCTACTTGACATTTATTTTAGGTTTAAAAGACAACTGAAGATGTTTATTCTGAGAGATACTGAACATTTCCATCAAAATCGATGATGTAACTGCTTTAATTGTGTCCAGCCTTAACTTGTCATAATTGTATCTTTACTAGTAAGAATTACAATTAGAGAGCTCTCTAATCCAATTATGACTAGTAACAATTACAATTAGAGAGAGAGCCCTGTAATTCAATTATACTAGTAAAAACACGAATTAAAGATATGTAATATAATTGCAGGGGTCTCTAATTGAATTAAACAGCTCTGCAATTGAGTTGTTACTAGTAAGAATGCAATTTAAGAGCTCTCTAATTGTAATTGCTACTAGTACAAATTGAATTTTAAAGTTCTCTAATTGAATTCTCGTAAAAATGAAATTACGACGAGTAAGGCTGGGTACAATTTAAGCTAAAATGGCTTGCCATACATGTCCTTCTAAACAGTCATGTTTTTTTTTAACTTAACATTGTTATAATGTTTTGTCATCTTTGGCTATTTCTGGAATAACACATCATACTCATACTTTTCTAGCATACAGTAAATGCATATAAACTAAGCTAACAGGCTAATAAGGTAACTGTATGCTATGCTAGTACATAACCAAATACAGATATGGTCATTATAACATAGTTAAACAGCACCATAACATTTTGTAGGAATTGTAATCAGTTAAAAATAATCTGTATTCTATTAAAAGTAATTTTGGGGTCCTAATGGAGACCCGATATCGAGGAGGACTGATTTGTTGTTTTTCAATGTAAGCGCTAGACGGACGGGACTTCTCTCGCAACGTAAGTTAGTAGGCTACAAGTTAATGTAGTTCAGCCTTTAAAAAAACGTCCTGAGAACTTGACTTACACATTTTTAATCTCCACTGACCTGCGTCTCGTGTTTTAAACAGGAAAAAATTCGTTCGGTGTGAACCGACCACATAATAAATACTGCCATGTAAGACAATTTAACACAGAATTGCTTTTAAAAATACAAAATAACTATTTATAGTGACTATGTTGCATACGTTTATTGCTGAATACAGTTACACACTGCTTTATACAAAATAATAAGCGTTATACTGTGTCAACAGCCTTTGAAATTGGTAATGGTATTATGTGTAGCTGAAACTGTAAACATATTAATGACCAGCAGATGGCGCTCATCAACACTCATCTGGCACGAGTTTAAACTTACCCTTACCACTAATAATAATCAAATGGAAACATAAAGTTGTTTATATATATATATATTTATAAACAACTTTATGTTTCCATTTGATTATTATTAGTGGTAAGGGTAAGTTTAAACTCTACAACCAGAGTCAGGTTGATTTAATCAGCGAATGATTAACCTGCAGGTGCAAATAATTACCCTCATTAAAACTGATCTGGACCATTAATAAACCTCACAATGCTAATTTCTCTGTGCCGAGTAATGGCTAATTAGAATTTTCCTCTGGGTTTTAATTTGCGGTTATGAGGACTCAGGGAATCCCAGGACGGGCCGGTGCTGTTTTCACCTCTACAGAAGCTGCTGACGGAGGAAAATAACATAAACATCAGTGAACATAAACTCAGTCTGCGCTCACGTTTGCTGATAAATCTGTGAAACATCTGACCTCTGACCTAGAGTCACTACACACCTTCATCCTGCAGAGGTGAGACTGAACCTCTCTCTCTCTCTCTCTCTCTCTCTCTCTCTCTCTCTCTCTCTCTCTCTCTCTCTCTCTCTCTCTCTCTCTCTCTCTCTCTCTCTCACTCGCTCGAGTGTGTAAGGCAGAGGAAGGTTACAAACATGCTGTGTGCTGGTGTAAACATTCACAAGCTTCTCCATCATCACCATGGCATCGTGGTCATCATTCAGACACGAGTTTTCACTCAGTGACGTAAGTTCACGATCTCACCGCTTGGTGGCGCTATTGAGTCACTGCTGTTTTTGCCCCATATAAAACATCTCAATGTCATTCAGTCTCAGGTCAAAGTTGAGCACACACACACCTTTACTCTACATTAAACACCACAATTTCCATTTCACGACTCATTTACAATCAAATGCATCCTAAACGACCCTCGTATCATTCAGCAAGAGCGCATAAATCACCCGGGCCTTACAGTAGCCTACACCGGCTCAAGGTACAACCTAAAATAATGACATTTATAACGTATGTTTCATACTTTTGGTTCACAGACAGGCTGCACAAATCATTTATACTCTCCCGCTCACACACAGAGCACTATATCAGAGAAAAATGCTAGTGTGTATATAAAACAACCGAGCATATTTTTAGTGTATAGTCTAAAAAAAAATGCTGGGTTGTTTTAACCCATCTTTGGGTCAAAGTCCATATTTGACCCAAAGATGGGTTAAAACAACCCAGCATTTATTTATTTATTTATTTGGAGTGTCAATGCAAATATGAATAATCTCCCTGCAAACATAAAATTAAATTGATCTGCATCTGGACGTGGTCTCTCTCGCGTGGATGCATGTGAAGTTTAAAAACTTTAAATCACAATTTATTCCTTTCAAAAAGTAAAGTTTTGATGCATGCATAATGAAATGACATTTAGCACATCATGTTAATGGCCTTGCTCGTCCTGATGGTGCTGTGGGTGAATCAGGCTCAGATGATCATAAGCTAACGATGATCTGACGGCTGTGGTGTGTGTGTGTATCGACAGTGTTTCAGATGTTCAGTGGTGTGTGGAGGACGGGGTCGTGCTGATCATCACTTCCACGCTCGCTGATTTTCAGACAAATTAAATGTCAGGGGAAACGGGACTCGCTCGAGTACTTTGAAAAGCTGAGACCATCATAAATTATTAAGGCCTTCTTTTACTCTTCCCGAGCCTCTGAGATCCGTCACACCGAAGCTCAAGTCTCCCAACTTTATTCCAGAGTGAGGAATTACGGATCAGACAAAGTCCGTATCGGATCTCAGACACGGATAACCTCAGCAACCCGGTCACGTAGTGCCACTTTTTTCTTTCTTTGAATGATCTCTAATACCTTACTGTAGGGGGAAATTGCATTTGTCACTGTCACAGTGCGACAGGAATGAGAGGTGAGAAAACAGTCAAGAGGAAGACAAGAAAAAGGGGGAAAAAACCATAATAAAATAATTAACAAAAATAAAATGATAAAAAAATAGAATAAATAAAATTACATAATCAATAACTAAATAAAATAAAATGAAAAGTAAACAACAAAATTAAAATATGATCAAATTGAATAAAAAATAAAATAAATAAATAACAATAAAATCAATAACATTAAAATAGAATAGAATAAAATGAAATAAAAAATAAATAACAAATAAAATAACAAAATGAAATAAAAAGTAAATAACAAAATAATTATCTTTTTTAACAATAGAATAAATAAAATAACATAATAAATAACTAAATAAAATAATTTAAAAAATAAAATGAAAAGTAAACAACAAAATTAAAATATGATCAAATTGAATAAAAAATTAAATAAATAAATAACAATAAAATCAATGACATTAAAATAGAATAGAATAAAATGAAATAAAAAAATGACAATTGAAAAATCGAAATGAAATAAAGTAAATAATAAAATAATTATCAAAAATAAAATAATTTTTTTCTTCTTCAAAAATATAATAAATAAATAAAATAACAAAAAAATAATAAAAAAATATATGTCTTTGTCCCTTTAGATTCCAAAAATATAGAAAATAATAAAAATAAACAAAAAGTAAATAAAAACAACTATATATATATATATATATATATATATAGCATTAAATTCCCTGGCCCTTTGCAGTTCTACACCTTGGGCTCAAGACAGGCTTGAAATGTCAAGTTAAACTGTAAAACTGTAAAAGTATTTGAACACTTAAATACATATTTTGTATTAAGTAAGATATATGCTGTAAAACCACTTTAGCAAACTGTAAGTTCATTGTCTGATCACTGGGAGATGTGAAACACCAGAACAGAAACGGTCTTCAGTCAGATTAAACTAGCCTGTAATCTCCATGCTTTCTAGCGCTCAGAAGTGTGTTAACTAGATCTTCCTGACAGCAGTAATGAGTGTATGGTGACCCCATCCATCGCCATTATTAGCAGGTCAATACTGGACTCAATATCCCATTATAAACGCAATTCTAATGTGCCGTTGATATCTCGTCACATTACAGCCTCTCTGTTCTGACAGAGATTACCAGATCCCCATCACAGTTCAACTGATGCTCTTAGATGAAACCAGTCATTTGTTTTTTTCATTTTTTATTTACCCAATTCTACTGCAAAAATCATGCTTAGGTAAATTGTTATTACAATTATAACAATATAATTATAACTCTTGCAAATTGTCGCCTCTTTGTCCTATTTGTAGTGGAGATGAGTGGTATGGTGGGGTCTTCTGCTGTTGTAGCCCATCCGCCTCAAGGTTGTGTGTGTTGTGGCTTCACAAATGCTTTGAATCCCAGTAACTGAGCAGATTGTGAAATACTCTGGCACCAACAACCATGCCACGCTCAAAATTGCTTAAATGACCTTTCTTTTCCAATCTGACATTCAGTTTGGAGTTCAGGAGATTGTCTTGACCAGGACCACACCCCTAAATGCATTGAAGCAACTGCCATGTGATTGGTTGATTAGATAATGAGAAATTGAACAGGTGTTCCTCATAATCCTTTAGGTGTTTAGTGTAGTTTTGCACATTCTCGTCTACAGGCACCTTGAGGTCCACGGCCGTTTTCCTGACACTATCTTTAAGCACAGAGGGCAAATGTGGCATTATCTCCATGTCGTTCCCGGGGCGTTTGACCTCACGGTTTAACGCGGGCCTTGTCTCTCGTTCAGCACCGGGTCTATCAGCTCTCCTGCAGGCCGGTGTGGGAAATGTGTGTTTTATGAGGACGATACATCAACAGCGCCCAATGACACCGGCCATTTTTCTTCGGGCTTAAAGGAACGAATGGAAATAAATGGACAGGAACAAGCCTGTGTGTTTGTGGGAAAGGTTGAACGGTCGTCCACGCTGACAGAAGAGCTGAAGAGGAACAACAGCCTGACAGCAGGTTTCAATGTGTGTTTAATTAAATCAATACCACAGTCGAGTCCCCCAAAAGATTCAACTCCTGAGCAGGACAGCTGATGAAAAATGCAGAAAACACACTCGAGCCTTGAGGGTTTCATTCAACATGTTCACAAAATCATTTGTGCACGATTAAAGTGATCCAGAAAAGGCATTAACTGCAACCCATTCACACCTGTCATGAGCAAAACTAGATCCTGATCTGATTTTATCCTTTGGTAACAGCCCATTTCATTATATTTGTCATAATTATACACATTTTTTTACTTTTTGTCTCATAACTGTAACTTAGTAAGTTATAAGTCATCATTTTGACTGTAGTACATATAAGAATAAATAAATAATTATGGAAAAGTAACAATTATGACATGCTTAATCATAATGTGAAAAAAGTCAATTATGACAAATAATTATGCATAAAATATAATATAGACTTTTTATGTCATAATTATGGCTTAGTATAGATAATTAATCTAATTTAGGCTTTTTTTCATAATTTCATATTTTTTTAAGTTAATCATTTTAAAGTTACCTATATCTCAGAAATTTAGACATAATGTGAGAAATAGTCAAAATAATGAGATAAAAAGTAAATTGTGACAAAGCAAAATTGATTTTTCGATTTTTTTTCATATCAATTTTATTTAATCTTTTCAACTCTGTATCTTTTTTATTTATATTTATATCATAATTTCGACTTTTTATCTGATACTTATAATTTATCAAAGCATGATTTATTTTCTTATGTGGCAGAAATGTGTTGCATGCAGAGAAAATCGAATAATAAGCATCGATGAATAATTCACAATTAGACCAGAAAGATGTAGGCTATTAAGCAAATGGAGTCCATTTTGATTTCGACTATGATTACAGTGTGAATGAAAACAGCTGTTCACAGAAAAGGCAGGTTTATTGGTGTTTTGTGAAGACTTGATGACCTGCGTGAGTTCGGCTGGTTCCGAACACTAAAAAACAGCTTTTCTTGTGAGGGGAAAGTAAATCGCATCAAGAGCTTCAACCTTGAATGAGAAACACATTTATATTAGAGCCAGACCTCCTTGTCTTTTAATTTCACGCTGGGTGCGTCTCCATGAGAGAAATAAGGCTTCATTTTCTCCCGTGTTTCTAAACCGCTGGAAATGAAAGGCCGCGCTTCAAAAAGCGGGAGAATAAATATCAAAGTTTATGTTAAAAATGCTAATTTGTTGCTTGGGTCGTTCTCGGGACAGCCTGCTATTTGTGGCCCGTGTGTCCAATTATATCTTACTGTTAGGCCTAATGAACGGGACACTGATTTATGAATATTGCTGGAATGATATTTGCTTGTTAAGGCTGAGATCTTTAACCCCAAAACACTTTGTTCACAGTTTGTTCTTTTCAATGTGAGTTTTGTATAGCTAATAAGAAATTATAGGCTAGTATCTGCATAACAATGTTCGTAAGAACAAAAGTTGAATCTGACCATCGTGCAGTCATGATTGACACTAGAAACACACAATCTGCGATCATATTTACATCAAAACATCTCTTTGTTTTAATTTTATTCTGTCTTTATTTCTATGGCTATGTGTAATTCAGAAAGCCTTGTTATCAGCGACGCCAGTGGCCGTTAAGTGAACTGCAGCCAGTGACTTTATTGCTCACGCTCGTGCACAGGACACACGAGAGACGTGATTCAATAAATCACGGAGAAGGTCTTTATTAGCTTAACGAAGTTATACTGCTATATAAGATATAGTAACGAACCCGACCCCGTCCTGCTACTGAGAGCGACGGTTAGATGAGTATGTAAATACTGTAGCCTACACTTTTCTATCATAAAGTAAACACATCGGTGAGAAAGATCAGAAACATGTGGATGTTTACAGCAGCTCTGAGATTCATCGTGGCGACAGATGAGGTATTAAAATTACACTGTTATGATAGTTTGATTGTAAAGTAGGCCTATATAAGACCATTTTACAAAGATGTAAACAACACTGGCCCAGAAGCACTTCCTGTTTAACACAACATAAAAGCTGGGATAAAATACAACCAACAGAACATATAAAACTGAATCAAAAGTTAAACAAACATCTTTAAGATTTTTTTCTTTACATGTGAAATAAAGACAACAGTTACAAACTGAAACAGGAAGAGTTTCTGGACCAGTGTTGTTTACATCTTGCAAAATGGTGTAGTTCTGGCTATGTGAGACTATGAATCCCTTTTCTTTGCATGACGACACTATACAGCACCGAATAGCTCTTTCAGCGTTTTCCTGAACATTTAAGCATTTAATTCATGTGTCATCATCAGTGACAAGATGCTTAATTCACTTTGAAATTCATTTTTGATATGTTTTAGCTTACCTCAAGGGCATCCAAGATGTAGGCAGAAGTGATCTCTTGTCACTCTCTTGTTTATTTTGTACTCATAGACAACACCGGTTTGACCGAAAAATATCAAAATTGAAAATACTGTGGAAACAAAGACACCTATACATCTTGGATGCCCTTGAGGTAAGCTAAAACATATCAAAAATTAATTTCAAACTGAACTATCCCTTTAAAGCGACGCTTGGCCAGCCTAGTTTTGTCTCTTTCAGTTCATTAAAACAGCTTTTATCACCCTACATAAAGGCCCATTTTTTCAGGTTAATGCAATATTTAATTTCCTTTAGAAACCCAGGGCTTGTTATTCGGGTGAAGTTGAATCTCTTTAGTTGGAATTACATTGCCAGCACACACTGAAGGACATAAATGAGCCAATGGAGTCATTAATCAAGTCTCCCTCGCTGCTCTGAAAGAACATATTCCTCTCTGCCTTGAGTGTAATAGTTGTGGAGTTATCATCATAGTTATGGCTGGTGTCTTTGTAAGTCGATTGCTGATCTGATTGTGTGACCGATTCATGTCGTGACATTCTGAGATCTGTATATCTGCAGTCAGGAGGTCAGACACACACATCACACACACATACAGTCACACGGCCCTGTGCTTCTCTATGTGTGTTTGTGAAGTTTCATTACACTTACACGTGTGATTTTCAGCTGTGTGTTGCATGTCAAAGTCAAGGGCATTTCTACTCTAAAATTAAACAAAATAGCTATGAACTTTTAGGATATTTAGCTTGAAAGTAAAATAAATAAAGCCTGTTTAGATTAACTGTTATTAAAATAATGTCACAAGCACATTTTCACTCTTTAAAATTCTTTAATATCTGTGATTCAGAAAAGTTTTGGTGGCAAGGTCTGTTCTCACTATTAACTTGCTTATATTAGCATGCATATTAGGATATTGGCTGTTTATTAGTATTTTTAAAGCATTTTCTGATTCTATATCCCTTAATCACCCAACTATTAATAAGCAGTTTGGCTCGTTCAGGATGTTTTATGCTATATTCACACACTACATACTACTTTTATTTCAAAAGAGCTAGAAAAATGTTATTTACCATTATATGAAATACACGCAACTGATGGATTGTGTGTTATGATAATCTCATAAACGCGTTCGAGGCCAAACCTCAAATCAATAGGAGCCTGAAGCGTTTAAACTCTAAATAATAAATATTGTTTTGTAGTAACATGCCGTTTTGTATTTTTTGGCAAGCAAGACCTTGTGTAATCAGCAAACATTTACTCATTGGCTGTATTCACAACAGGATAGTTTACATTCTGTGACACATTGAGTTGAACAGGTTGATGATTAAGTCAACATGTCTGTCACGTCCTAAATAAACAGCAGCCGGGTTTGTTCAGTAAACAGATGTTGCTTCTCTCGCTATATGAAGTTAAACACAATCTGTCCTCAACCAATCAGATGACAGGAGATGTTCAGATTCCTTGAAACCACTTGTGTGTATCGCCTAGGCCCTGTCTATTTCTCATTGTGGCCTCAAAACCTCCCTCAAGTCTCGTTCATTTCTTCCAGGCTCATTTTCAAAACAAACATGTTGGTTTTGCGCAGGATTTATCAGGGCTGTCAGTGTCAGGTGCTGTTGTTGGGTTCAGGTGAGGGTGTGTGTGTTATCGGGACGCTGCAGCCGTGAGTCTGTCAGCGCAGACATCGCCTGTCCGGCCTGCTTTAGTTGTGGGTGTTTAAAATTAGATATAACATCTATCATTTCTGCGGGCTGAATGGCTCGGTGTCAGGGTTTGGCAGAGGCCATCCGTCAGCGAGCGTGTGTCTGCCCCGTCCCACCAGATCATCCGTCAAAGCAGCGGGAGAGAGGAAACATCACCGCGGGTCCAGTGCACACACACACATGCTGGACAGAACATGCAATGTTATGCATGGATGGATGACATTAAACAATTAATCATATTTTTTAACTGAAAGTAAAAAAAAAAAAATATATATATATATATATATATATTTAAGCTTATTCTTAGATCTATTAATATGTTTTGAACCGTTATTTCCCCTTAATGTGTATGTGAGTGTGTGTGTTTGTTTATGCATGTATTTTTTATTTTGTTATTTGTTTGTCTCTCTGGTGATCATGTATTTCTGCAATACATATTTTACTGTATTTAAAGTATAATTTAATATATAATATAAATATTATAATATTTTAAGCTAATTAAAAAACATTTTTGTCACTAATCTGAGTATAATTTAATACAAATCAAATAATTATCATAATTCAACTTTTTAATCACCAAAATATGACCTATGAATATATCTTATATTTGTATAATAATATATTACTTTTGTCACACTTTTGATTAGGGTCCAAATCTCACTATATTAACTACCTATGACTTCGCCCCAATAAACTCCTGTAAAAAACAAATAGTTCAGTTTACTTAATTTTATTTTGCAAACTTGTTGCCTTAATTTCATTAAGTAAGCATAACTTAATTGCATGAAGTTATTACTTAATCCATTTTAAGTTTTGTCAACTTAATTCTGTCTGTGTGTACTCTCAGAGTATGAATAAATGAATTGCTTTGTTTTTCTATTTTGGCTTTATTTTATACCATTACAATTTTATTTGCTATCGTTATTGGGGTTATACTTACAAGAGACAGCGAAAAAAGGGGGAGGTACTCAAACCAGTCAAGTAACGTTTACAAGGTTTTTCTGAGTAACGAAGGCATAGCATAAGAAATTTTAAGTAAGTTCAACAAATTATTGGACATTAAGTAAAATTAACAAAAAAATCTTAGTAAGAACAATGTAAGATTTTACAGTGATGGGCTTGAGCCTTTATTGTTTTACGTAGTGTAAGACAGGCCTACTTTTTTCCTTGGAACAATTTTAAATTGTGATTGTATGTGTGTATGTGAGCCTTTTTAACCAAAGACAAATTATATCACTGGTTGATCGATAATAAAGTTCTTTGAATTGAATTTAAATGTGAATTGAATTGAAGTCTTTGGTTGGTCAGAACTCTCTGATAAAAACCCTGCTTAGACCAATTAGGAAAAACAAACGTTTTACTGGTTGTGCTATGTTGTGTTGCGTTGTGTTATTTTATGTTTGATGTTTTATTATAGGGCAGCTGAATGCTTGAATTTGATTGGTTGACGAGCATTCTATGGCGTGCAGTTATTTTCAGGGAAACTCAGACTAAAGTAGTTCCAGGCCGGTTTTGACCGCATTACAGTTCCATATCACTTCGCCAAATGATTTAAATCATTTCAAAGAAGTTATGATTACTTATTTCAAGAACCAATAGCCACAAATAAAAACTGTCCAAGCAAATAAATATAGCAAACAACAACTTATATCCATGTTTATTTGCCACAGCATCACGTTTTATTAAATATGGAAAGCAGACGCTCTCTTTCCCGCTCAAACACGGATAACGGCGCTGTTCTTGAAGCAGATAAACGTAGTTTCACCATTGACACTGCGGCGAACACAATATCATCTCTCTGTAATAACTCTTCTATCAATGGCAGAACAAGCTCTATAATGATGTTCATTAGCATTGGATAGGTTGTAATTTTTCCATTAAACATGGATGATTATCTTTTTTCACATCACAAAAAACAGCTGTTTTAACAGGGGTGTGTATTTTATATCCTTTGTATTTATTGACAAAAACCAAAGTCTTGCTTTAGATTGCTGTGCATGGATGAACATTTCACTGTAAGAGCAGAAGTTGGTTTCGTGTTGACTTGGGCGAATCATGTATTGAGTGTGTGCATATTTATATGCATTATGCACAATGCGGTGGTTCTGCAGGAACACACAGATGAAGAGAGGTGTCGACATTGATGGGAGTCGAGACGCATTGATTATCCTGCAGCTCTTGCTGGGTTTGTTGATTAAATCCGTGTGTGGTCGGGAAAATCCAGTGTGTTTTGAGCTCAACAGTCCAATCAGACCGTGTTAAAACACCTCCAACACCTCGTCCTGAAATAGCACCCCGATGAACATTATAAAAGGTCAGGACTCTGCGTGTCGCCTCGCTGCGCCTCAGGTGACGTCTGACTCCAGCGCTCTGAGACACACAGCGCTAATGATCTGCCATTATGATGCGCAAGACAACTCTGGAGAAGAGTGTGTGTAAATGAACAGCAGGTGCTCTGATTGGTCAGATGGTTCAGTCTGTTGTGATTGGTCTGCTCAGTCTCTCCCGGTCTGGCTCATAACATGTAAAGTACATTTAGAAAAGAAACTGAATATTCAGCTGTAAATCTGAAATGCGTTCATAATGCTTTTAGTGTTGATTTAGTAATTAATTCAGCCATTATAAAAAAAGACCCCAAAAGTATAATATTTTATATCAATTTAAAGTATTATAATTTAATTTGCATTTTTTTCTCCAGATTTAAGTCTATAATTTAAATTATTATAATTATTTTTTTTGCCAATTTAATAATTTTATTAATTCAGCCATTATTAAAAAAGACCCCAAAAGTATAATATTTTATATCAATTTAAATTATTATAATTTAATTAGTAATTTTTCTTCAAATTTAAGTCTATAATTTAAATATTTAGGCTAGAATTACAATTAATTTTTTTTTTGCTACAAGTGTAATTTAATAATTTAATTCAGGCAGCCAATATGAAAAAAACAAAAAGATATAATTTGTTATATTAGTTTAAATCATTAATGTTTAATAATTAAATGTTCAACTATTTTATTGTTTGCTAATTTATATTATTCAGTCAGCCATTATAAAAACAAAATATATATATTTTTTCTACTTTTAAAACATTATTCTTTAAATATTTTGTTTTAATTATAATTCATTACAATTACAATTTATTTAATTTTTAGCTAAAAGTGTAATTTAATAATTTATTTCAGGCAGCCATACGGAAAAAAAGGTATAATTTAAATAATTATAATTTAAATGGTTTTTTATACATTTCAATTTGAATGAAGTTTTATGTTTATTGTTTTGTAATTTAATCAGCAATTGTGAAAAAAACAAACACTTTGGAATCCTTTATTGAACATTTTCATTTATAATCAATTAATGAGAGTTAATAAATGATTTTCATGTTTAGGCAAACCAAACTCTCATTACTTCATGCTTGTTGTTCACACTGGTGTGTGTGTGTGTGTGTGTGTGTGTGTGTGTGTGTGTGACGTGCCTGTGATTGGTGTTTTCTCCCTGTCATTCATGTCATGTGTGGAATAACGTTCACTTGCGCTTGATTTCCAGCTGACATCTGCTTTAGACGGGTGTTTGATTGGCGCTCACACTCACCTGTGATCGTACAGGTGTGATATTACTGTCATTTCACCTCTGCTCTCTCTTTCTCCACGGGTTGCATTTGATTTACAGCTCTTGCTCTGTTTGACAAAGGTTTGTTCAATATTTTCTACTCACCGTCACAATGAAATATATTCAGCTTCTTCCTTTGCATATTTTGTCTCCATATTATGGTTCAAGTTTCTTGCATTTTTGAGCTGAGGTGTGTGTGTGTTTTCTTAAACTGCAGTAAGTCTGTTTTTGAGAACATATTAACATCCAAAGTAGGTGGATGCAAAAATAGGAACGAGGTGTCCGTCAAGAAAAGGTGTATTGCATCACAACACACCAGTGCCAGTGTGGACAGCTTCATTTATTAAAGAGCCACTGTTGAGCTATTTTAAAGTTTTTAGAGTCTCTTACATCAGGGTTACAGTACATGCATCCAATTTCAAAAAACTCTTGAATTTTCTCATAATATACACTGCCCAACTCCTCATTTCTCAACAAGTTAGATAACGGTTCATTCGAAGATTCAGTCTCTCTAAACCCTGCCTTTTTGTGAGCTTCCTCTGCTCTGATTGGTCAGATGACTCAGTCTGCTGTGATTGGTCTACTCTGCTCTGATTGGTCAGATGACTCAGTCTGTTGTGATTGGTCTACTCTGCTCTGATTGGTCAGATGGCTCAGTCTGCTGTGATTGGTCTACTCTTCTCTGATTGGTCAGATGGCTCAGTCTGTTGTGATTGGTCTACTCTTCTCTGATTGGTCAGATGACTCAGTCTGTTGTGATTGGTCTACTCTGCTCTGATTGGTCAGATGGCTCAGTCTGTTTGTGATTGGTCTACTCTTCTCTGATTGGTCAGATGACTCAGTCTGCTGTGATTGGTCTACTCTGCTCTGATTGGTCAGATGGCTCAGTCTGTTGTGATTGTGCCTGTCTATGAAAAACTGGCATCAGAAATGTCAATGAATTAAAATTTGTGCATTGCTCAAAGTCATGCATACCCACTCATGTCTGTGTTTTTCAGTAAGGTTGTATTAAAGTTGAGTATTTCTGTCATGTTTTAATCAAATAATCCTTTGACTGTGTGAAATACACAGATGACTATAGTATGAGATAATGCACAAAATGCACCGTCATGCTTGTCATCACCAACTACTGAAGAAATTCTCTGAACTCATTCATTTTTTTTCCCAGCCGGCTCAGATGTGTTCATTGTTTTCAAGCATTCATTTTTGGTTCTGTGGATATATATTTTCATGCACCAGTGCTGGTTATGGAAACACAATACATCTCTCTTTAAGATTAAGGACAACAAGCATGAAATCAGGCCTTTCTCTTCTCTAATACAGACCAGAAATATGAAAATATCAAGACATCCGGCTAAGGTCAGATTACACATACTTTCAGTTAGATTTGAACAATTCAATTCAGAGGTGGACTATGACAGTGAAATCATTTTTCCTCTGTTTCTGCTAAATTTTGTATTATTTGTATATCTGATCCTTATTTTCATTTTATAGCACTTCTAAATAATTACAAATTTAAGGTAGCCTATATTATCTTTACTCACTATATTTCAATACAACATTTCTTTCCTTGCTATTTCTAAATAGAGACGTGCAATTCGTACGTCTTGAGTCGATTCTTTTTTTTGATGAACCTTTTTTTGATGAATTCTTTTCAATGAACCGTTTTCGCAGCGTTTCTCAAAACCATTCCAAGCTACATTAAGTACTGTAGGAAAACTATTAGAGCCAGTTGTCTGTACAATGACCTTTTTGCAATGATGCTTTTGGGAAATGCAAATTCTGATCTGTTTGAATCATTGAATCGATTCACTGACTCTATGGCGTCTGTGTATGCTGGTCTTGTATCATTGAATTGATTCACTGACTCTGGTGTCTGTGTATTCGGGTTTTGAATCAGTGAATCGATTCACTGACTCTATGGTGTCTGTATGCGGGTCTTGAATCATAGAATTGATTCACTGATTCTATGGTGTCTGTCTGTGTATTCTGGTCTTGAATCATAGAATTGATTCACTGACTCTATGGTGTCTGTGTATGCGGGTCTTGAATCATTGAATCAATTTACTGACTCTATGGTGTCTGTGTATTCTTGTCTTGAATCATCGAATCGATTCACTGACTCTGGTGTCTGTGTATTCTTGTCTTGAATCATTGAATCGATTCACTGACTCTATGGTGTCTGTGTATACTGGTCTTGAATCATTGAATCGATTCACTGACTCTATGGTGTCTGTGTATACTGGTCTTGAATCATAGAATTGATTCGCTGACTCTATGGTGTCTGTGTATACTGGTCTTGAATCATAGAATTGATTCGCTGATTCTATGGTGTCTGTGTATTCTGGTCTTGAATCATAGAATTGATTCACTGATTCTATGGTGTCTGTGTATTCTTGTCTTGAATCATCGAATCGATTCACTGACTCTATGGTGTCTGTGTATTCTTGTCTTGAATCATTGAATCGATTCACTGACTCTATGGTGTCTGTGTATACTGGTCTTGAATCATTGAATCGATTCACTGACTCTATGGTGTCTGTGTATACTGGTCTTGAATCATAGAATTGATTCGCTGATTCTATGGTGTCTGTGTATTCTGGTCTTGAATCATAGAATTGATTCACTGATTCTATGGTGTCTGTGTATACTGGTCTTGAATCATTGAATCGATTCACTGACTCTATGGTGTCTGTGTATACTGGTCTTGAATCATAGAATTGATTCGCTGATTCTATGGTGTCTGTGTATTCTGGTCTTGAATCATAGAATTGATTCACTGATTCTATGGTGTCTGTGTATACTGGTCTTGAATCATAGAATTGATTCACTGATTATATGGTGTCTGTGTATTCTTGTCTTGAATCATCGAATCGATTCACTGACTCTATGGTGTCTGTGTATTCTTGTCTTGAATCATTGAATCGATTCACTGACTCTATGGTGTCTGTGTATACTGGTCTTGAATCATTGAATCGATTCACTGACTCTATGGTGTCTGTGTATACTGGTCTTGAATGATTGAATGCTTTGACAACACGAGCTCGGGAGAAAATCGCAAATATCTCGGCAAAAACTCAATGTCCCAGATAACACAAGGGTATTTGATGTCCTATTTACATCTGGAAGACGTATTTTTAAGAGTGTTTGCTCATCTGCAGCATATAAGCTCATCTGCTATAAGACGTTTCCTTTCAGATGTCAAATAGACGTTTATAAGATTAACATCAGTTTAACATGCATTCTAAATCATTACATCTTAGAGACATCTTCTAAACGTCTATTTGACATCTGGAGGAAACGTCCTATAGACGTATTGATGCCAAAGTTTATGGAGTGGAGATCGAGTCGAGACCTTTCGAAAGAGACCGCCCCAGCCTCGTGGGCCCCCGGTGGCCCGAGATACAGGCCCCCAAAGCCCCCGGAAGCGAAAAAACGCAAATATCTCGGCGAAAACTCAACGTGTCCGGCGGCGACCGGGCTCATTCGAATCGTCTCGCCGAACTGGACAAAACCATATGCGTTTACTTTGTCCAGCCTTAATTGAATCAGTCAGATTCATGCCAACAACAAAGAACATGCATTTCCATCCAGAGTTGTGCATAAAACAAGTATTCAATTTTAAAAACTCAGATTCACTGCAAACGTCCCTGATGCTTTGACGGTTTATCGAGCACGCAACCGATTAAGCTCTCTCAGAAACTGTTTATACACAGATCCCTGGATCCTGAGGGGATTGTGCATGCTGGACAAACTCAGTGCGCAGAAGCTCATCGTGACGCCGCAGTTTAAGCAGACCCAGCAGCCCGCAGATCGATCGCTTACAAATGCCTGATCAATGGCCGTGTGCAGACTCTCTCAAACGATCTGGGCTGATTCTCGTGAGACGCATGAGCAAACCTCTCTGTCTTTCTCTCGGTTAATGTCGCAGTGCTGCGAGTCTGAAAGGCCCGTTACCACCATCAGCTCCGGGTAATGCAGAGAGACGAGGCCTGTCTGGAGCAATCTCAAAGCTCTCAGCTCTCTTACACACACACACACACACACATATAGAGAGAGACCGAGAGAGACTAATGGAGACGCTCAATGAGATCTCGAGAGAGAGACTAAAGCACACACTTGAAAACGCAGAGAAAGAAAGTTAGATGGGATAAAGTGACAAGAAAACTGAGGTTAAACGAGAGAGAGAGAGAGAGAGAGAGAGAGAGAGAGAGAGAGAGAGAGAGAGAGAGAGAGACGCATAATAAGGCTAAAAAACAATTTTGAATTTAGGCCTAATATTATTTATGAAAAAATTATAAAGGTTTTTTAATATAATTGCTTATAGAATAGTGTAATATATATATATGTATATATATAAAATTTCTTATTATAATATTATTATATGTATAATATATCTTATTATTATATGTATAAAAATGTAATATTTTTATATATATACTTAAAAGTTTATATATGTATATTGAGTGAGAAAATGTATAATATATTTTTTAATATAATATATTACTAATATATTATATTAAATATAATATAATTAAATATAATAGTGTATAACAATTTAGTGTAAAATATAACATTCTATAAAAATGTAGCCTAGTGTAATATATATATATATATATATATATATATATATATATATATATAGTATAAAAATGTTTTGTTTTATATATATATGTTTTACAATATATATATACAGTATATATATATATATATATATATACATATTTTATTTCTTATTATAATATATTATATCTTATTATATGTATAAAAATGTAATATATTTATATATACATATAAAAACTTTTATTTTATGCATATAGAGTGAGAATAATATTTTATATAATAATATATTACTACTTATGAAAGCAATGGACAGTCACATCACACTGAAAATATGAGCTCAGTTTCCTCCAGTTTGCGCATCTAATCCTGCAAACAATACACTTCTATTAAAGAGCCAGAGCCATTGGGAATCAATGTGAAACGCTCTTAAGGTTTGGGAAGAGGTGAAACAAATTCATCAAATAATGTTTGGTAAGTGGTTTGGTTCTGCGGGCGGTGATTTATCATCGTTATGTGTGAATCAGGAGGGACGGGGATCTGGGTAATTGGGGTGGACCGCTGACAAGAGTCTGGCTTTAACACTCCTCCAGACACACACTGCAGCGCCGCTGGCGTGTCTCGCCCTAGAAAACACTCCAGAAGTTAATGTTTTAAGAAAAAACTACTTCATTTGCAGGTGTGTATAAAATCATAAATGACATCACTTTCATATCTCAGATGCTCAATCCAAGACTTTTGTTTTGTCTGATTAACATGTTTACATGTTTCTCCTCTATAGAGTTTCAGAACAGATTTGCAATCAAAGGTAAGAGATCTCAGTATTCGGATTAGATCCCGGATCAAATCAAAGGTAACACTTTTATTGTGACTCGTGATATTGCTTAGCTGCTCATATAAAAATCTGGGTCAAAAAATCATTCAGGGGCATTTTTGTCCTGATATCTTTAATTTTAGGTGCATTATGACCACACACACACACACACACACACTTCTTGAATGTATGAGCTCAGAGCTGACATACATGCACTAAACGCCATAAAACTCTTGATTTCACAGGGTATTTACAGTGATTATCGAGGCTTTATGAGGGTGTTGGACAGATAATCTGAGTTCAGGCGCCGCTAGCGAAGGAAAGAGGAAAAGAACAAATCGTTGTTTACCGACAGAATCCATTCAGTGACCATGGCAACCTCATTCCCACCAAACAACTGACCTAATGTAAAGGTCAAATGGTCTTTGCTCGGCGCGGCGTTACATCAGCACGGAATTTTCAATCTGTTCCACGGATTCCATTCCAATGTTCCGAAACGGAACACGGAACTCGTTTTGATGCCTGTTCTGGAGATTTGTTTTCCATGTTAATGAAAAAACAGCTCAGATAATGGAATAGCTTAATATATATTGATTTTGTTGTGGAACGGTTGTTTGCTAATAAGAGCCGAAACGGTTTCTTTCCCTGCGTCTGGCCTCTCCGGTGTCTCCGACAGGCAATCAGGAATAGCCATGTGGATATGTGGAGAAATTTACCCCGCATACCTTCTCTCTCACACACACACACACAATTTTATCTCGGAGCAAATGGAAAACCACTGAGAGAGAAAATAATTTCATCACAGCATTCTCAGTGCTTCCGAGACAAGAAATTCTGTCAATTCATCAGGGGTGAAATATCATCACAGTTTAACTCACAGGATGAGATGATTCACTGTTCAACCCAACACACTTAAACAACAGACAGACCTCAAACAGACAGAAAGAGGTGGATGAATGGATGAATGGATGGATGGATGGATACACATGGATTACATAGATTACATAGATTATTCACATAAGAATGGAAACGTGCATTAAAATATATTGAATTTTAATTTAATCTCTATACTTTAAACATTCTGTCAGACAAATAATATGTTTAAATGTTAATAAATTGCATTGTGCCATTTCACACTAAAGTAATACATTTTAATATACTGTATGTTGTTGTAATGCCTTCAGTTTAATAGTAACATTGGCAGCTTTACAGTTTAACATGAGCTTCAAGATGATTTTAGGAGAATCTAATGCTGTATTTCTACAAAAATCTATAGAAAATCATACTAAAAGCGTTTTAAGACACAAAACAATGTTCACTTGTTGAGTTTTAATGGGATATATAAAAGGAGTTAATATTATCCATATTTTGGGAACACAAAAAAACATCTGATCCGAAACATGGTTTAAAAGCAGAAATGTATATGGTGAAAGTGCTTATTTTATAGTTCTGTAAAATTATTTATATTTAAGTGGTCTGAATCATCCTTTTGAGGAAGTTATTTTTTAGGTGAATGAAATTCATGTAATTTGCTCTACTTCATGGAGAATTACATCTCTTTGGTATCCGAAGTTCACTGAACTGGTGAATCAATTATACTGTCTGTAGAGTTGCATTTAATCTGGAATATATTATTAAAAAAGTTATTTTGTATTAGATGTCCTTTCTCAAAATCTTGAGAGCCCCTCCTTCTGTAAAGCACACTGTGCTCTGATTGGTCGGCTAGATCAGTGTGTTGTGAATGATTGGTCAAGCACATTCGAGTGTGTTTAGGAAATGTCCCGCCCCTTTCCACCAGTTTTAACACATTACGCCACTCAACCAGGCCCCGCCCCTTTATTCTGCGCATTCATTATTTAAACGAGGAATATTGTGACGTGTCCGTTTCCGGAAGAAACTCGTCAAGACTACGATGTAGGCGTTTCAGGAGTTCAGAAACACCGACACTGACATATAGAAGAGCTTTGTAACTTTGCAGAGCTTTTTCAAGCTCAAACAGCAACGAGAACCTGGCAAAAGCGCCACTTTAAGTGTTAAATATAGCCCCTTTTATATTCTGCGCATCCTCGTTTCATGTTCGGTTTTGTCGCGCAATTAAACGTTTATCCCCACAGACGTGCAATTTGTGTTTGTGTGGCACACCTGCTGTAATTAAGACCAGCTCGCGCTCTCCGACGAAGCATTTAATGTGTCAGCTCAAACGGGACTCGCGCGGCCCTTAACGGCTTCAAACCAGACTTCACAGGCTGCTCTCATTTACATATTAATGACATTTTCATGCTACGTTTCACTTTACGCAGTGTCACTAACCGCGGAGAGACAGTGGAAGAGAATAGAAGAAAAGGCCGACGCATAATAACAAGCTGTAAAACGGAGAAGGTAGCTGTGAACAAAATCATAATTGCACGCGGGTGAGTTAGGGTTGCCCTTCGAGCGCCTGTTGAGCGGCGAATACGTACTGAATTATGAAAACAATAACTGAAAAATAGCGCGGACAGTCGTAGATAAACGCGAGTGGTGACTAGCATGTGGTGTAAATATGAATGAGGGGCTTTTGGCTGTTTCTGATAACAGTAATCCGCAAAACACAGCGTTTCCTACTGTGTGATAAAGAAAACGTTTAAAGGGAAGGAACAGCTGCTGAATAATAAAGCAGAAAACAAATAATTCTACACATGGACTATTGTTCTTTTCCTGCATAACTCGAAAACTCCATTGTTTACTTTGGTAAATGTTTAGAATAAGTATTCTATATAATATAACCTCTACATGTCAAAGATAATTATTCAAATTAGACCGTTTCAACTCTAAAATCTGATTGGATGTGCCAATTCTAAATTACGCGGCACGTTCTAAGGTTGCTTGTCAATCATTTACAAACCAGAGTGAAACTATTTCAATTGCTTATTGAATACTCTTTGTGAATATTGGGTAAATATTGGCCACTGTGATGAAAATAAACTTCTGAAAGGGAAACAGAGCTTAACTTTGCGATAACTTGCAAATTGATGCAGGTCACAACAGACTTTCTCTCGCTCGACCACATGCTGATTTACCCGATCTGCCAATCTCTCCAACCTATTTATCAATACTTAACCGAGGAGACACGCCGTCATTTCACAGGTCAATTCACTCTAATTACGGCGTGGCGATTTAATCTGGTTTTAAACAGCCAGACGGACACTTTAGAAAAATTTCATTAACCTCCCAATTTTCAATCTCTTCTCTTTATTAGAGGGGGCATCCTGCTTTCCTCTTGCACGCTGATGAACAAAAGTGATTTAGATCAGACAGACAGAGGGAAAACAAGAGAGACAGACCCGCTTCGTATTCAAAACCATGCGAGTCGCCTATCTAGACAGGATTTAGAGGCATCAGATCATGCCAAAGCTTTTCCAGCAGGATAATGAAGACGCCTGAAAAAAGTTTCAATCACAGAGAATGCAATTACTCAATAAGTGCAGTGCAAAAAATGAATGCGCAAAGTTTAGAGAAATGTTGATTTTGTCCTATTATGCTTTTTCACATACTTTAGTGTGTAATGTTCCAGTTTGAGCTTTTGCAAAGTTATTCTATATATCAGTGTTTCTGAACTCCTGAAACGCCTCCATTGTAGTTTTGAGTTTCTTCGGGGAACGAACACGTCACAATATTCCCTATTATAATAATCAATACGCAGAATAAAGGGGCGGGGCCTGGTTGAGTTAGATAGTAGTGTGTTAAACTGCTGGTTATGGAAAGGGGCGGGACTTTTCTCAAACACACTCGAAGCGCTTCACCAATCACAACAC
The DNA here is from genome assembly GCF_988280905.1 of Pimephales promelas. NCBI lineage: Eukaryota > Metazoa > Chordata > Actinopteri > Cypriniformes > Leuciscidae > Pimephales > Pimephales promelas. Next base: position 29,973,813 of record NC_142788.1, on the reverse strand, counting down.
ACTGATCCAGCCGACCAATCAGAGCACAGTGTGCTTTTCAGAAGGAGGGGCTTCATAGAGACAGGAACTAAACAGAGCGTTACTGACAGACTGGGAAGAGAGGAGCCGCAACAATGGAGAATATGAGGAGAATAATGTGTTTTTTGAACATTCAGGCATGAAAACCTGTTCTTGTAGAGCCTAAAAACAAATCAAGACTTCGCAAAAGGGCGTATAATAGGTTTTCCAAAAAATATCAGTACAATTTTCAAAGATTTTATCCAATGTGTACTGTTTAATTTTCTACAGTTTTTGCATCTTGGGTGTAATGCACCTACCAAATCAACAACATTTTGTCATTTTAAGCTATTTGCTCGAGATTTGTTCTTGGTTGGCACATCAATCCTAATGTCAAAAGTCAGGAGATCCACATGCAGAGCTGGTAAATGCACAACTGTAACGTTCAAGTGTAGATTTTGCATTTTCACAGCCTGACGGCGAACGACTCCGCGCTTGTCAGACTTTTAATTGAATTTCCAGTGGAAGTCTTATCAGACATTCATATACCTGATTACCTGCGTGACCCTTGAAGCCCGACAGCAAAAATCTCAAATCTGACTGCTTAAAAAAAAAGAGCAACAATAAAACAATTTAGGAAAGATAAGTGAATATAAAGTACTACATTCAATGTGTTTTTCAGGACAAGGAGCCCTCAGATTATATAGACACCAACCATATTATGATACACTCTTAGAAGAAATGGTTCTATTTAGAACCAGAAATGGTTCCACCCCCCGCTTCATATATGGAACTCCAAAATGATTCTATAGAACCATTTTTTTTGGTAAAAGGTTCTATTGCCCAAGTATGGAACCCCAGGGTTCTATATAGAACCCAGAGGAACCCTTTTTTTAAGAGTGTATAGAACCTTTTAGGGTTCCAAATACGTAGCGCTGATAGAACCTTTTAAGGTTCTATATAGAACCTTTTCTTCTAAGAGTGTAGTTATGTTAAGGCAGTAGATTATAACTAAGCACATTGTTGTTGTTGCACATGCATCTTTGTCTGTATATTACTTTTCATTGTTAAATTTGAGATTTATGCATCATAACAAGGTCACATGTTGCGATAAAAATCACAATTCATTAGTTGTTCACCGTTGATGTAAATGATCTTAAGTCATACATTTTAATGAGTATATTTTAGTTCTATTCTCAGAACTGTGATTGTGACGAACCCCTTGGCGTTCTTCTGTCGTGTGTGTGTTTTGGTGTGATAGGCTCCGCCCCCTGAGCAGATGTCCCCCTTGACCTCTCACACCTGTTTCAATTACAGCTCGTCACCTCGAACCTGCGCCCGCCGAGCAGAGACTGACACAAACACACGGGTCACAGACACACACACACACACACATCCTCAGTGATTTAGTTTAGAAGCGCTCAGACATATGCTGATGGCTCATGATGTCAATCACAGGAGAGATTTACACGCACAAAACACTGATGAATTGAGTTCTACACAGGGTTACACAATATACAAAAGTAATGTTTTCATTAATTAAAAGCATTGAAAATATCTATCTATCTATCTATCTATCTATCTATCTATCTATCTATCTATCTATCTATCTATCTGTCTGTCTGTCTGTCTGTCTGTCTGTCTGTCTGTCTGTCTGTCTGTCTGTCTGTCTGTCTGTCCGTCCGTCCGTCCGTCCGTCCGTCCGTCCGTCCGTCCGTCCGTCCGTCCGTCCGTCCGTCCGTCCGTCCGTCCGTCCGTCCGTCCGTCCGTCCGTCCGTCCGTCTATCTGTGTATCCTCCATCAGCCTTCAGCGCGACTCATTGCAGCTTCTCTGTGTCAGTGTGAGATGTTTGTGTCTCACATGATTCAGTTTTACAGTGTAAAGTCATTATTCTCTGTCGTCTGAGTGTCTCTGCTAAGAGCTTCTGCTTGTTTTCTCTTATCTGCGCCGCTTCACCAGAAACATTCCCACATCTGTCGGATTCATCCTGGAACCAATCACGAGTCTGCATGCTTTAATTGAACAGGAAGTGTCTAACACATTAGACGTGTATTCGTTTCAGTGTTGAACTCGAGAGAGAACGAAGCCTGTCCTTGTTGTACTTCAAGAACTATTGCCATATGGTGATTTGTAACTGCTAAATAATATAAACATTTTTGCTCCTCTGAAGGATATATATATATATATATATATATATATATATATATATATATATATATATATATATATGGATCAAGGACGCAGCATGAGAAGTTTTCAGGGTCCAACCTGTCACATTCACAGAGCCACATCTGAAAATGTTGCTATAGTAACCATTCATTTGGACGTGCTAAAACAGGAGGTGACATGCAAATATGGCTCTCTGCCTCCCTCGCTTTCTCCCTCGATTCCTCCTCTACACCTCTTTTCCCCATTCTGTCTGTTTCTCCGGATCTCTCTCTCTCTGTGGTTGTGGTATACACCCTGGTGTAGTTTGACAGCTGTGTGTGATGTAGAGGTCTCTGGCCTCATTTTTCTCAGTGCATGCATTCATTATGCATGATATAATTCACCGGTTTTCAAATATAGATGGTTTTTATACGCCGCTGGATCCGCATTGAGATTTTGTAGGAACGTGGATGCAAAGCGATGAAGGCATAAAATGAAAATCAGTCACTGTTAAAGCACACATGTTGGGAATGTACCACAATTTCTACACAACGTCGCTTAAAGTTTCTTGCACATCAAAAAACTTTTTTTCTGGACATGTTTTCATGATATGCACCTGTCTACTGTACGTCCTACTGTACAAATAACATTAGAATCAGAAGTTTTTGATATCAGCAGAAAAGCAAGATAATGAATTGAAACACAACCCTGATCCGCCCTGCATGACGGGATACGAGGAATATTCGGTTGGTGAGTCAGGCGGAAAATCGCCCGTTCAGTTGGCATTACTTTTTTCTCGCATTTCTGACATTTTTCTGCAATTTTGACTTTTTTTCTCTTAATTCTAACTTTCCTCTTGTGCAATTCCAACTTTAGCATTTCTGACTTTATTAATCGCAATGCTGTTTTTTCTTAGCAAATTATGACTTTTTTGCAATTCGGACTTTTATCTCACAATTCTGACTTTTTTCTTGCAATTCTGACTTTTTTCCCTCAATTCTGAAAATGTTTCTGCAATTTTGACCCTTTTCTCGCAATTCCGACTTTTTTTCGTACAATTCTGACTTTTTTTCTTGCATTTCTGACTTTTTTTTCTTGCAATTCTGATTTTTTTAATCACATTTCCTATTCTTTTATCGCAATTTCGACTTTTTTAATCATAATTCCAACTTCTTTCATTGCATTTCTGACTTTTTTTAATCACAATTCAGTTTTTTTGCAAATTCTGACTTGCAATTCCAAATTTTTTATCGCAATTACGACTTTTTTAATCGCAATTTAGTTTTTTTTTGCAAATTCTAACTTGCAATTCTTACTGTTCTCAAAATTCAGACTTTTTTCCTCGCATTTCGGACATTTTTTTTCCTGCAATTTTTACCTTAATTCTAACTTTTCTTTTGTGAAATTCCAAATTTTTTCCTTGTATTTCTGACTTTATTAATTGCAATTCTGTTTTTTTCCTTGCAAATTATGACTTTTTTCCAATTCTGACTTTATTTCTCGCAATTCTGACTTTTTTTTGCACAATTCTGACTTTGTTTCTATAGCAATTCAGAATTTTTTTTATCGCATTTCTGACTTTTTTGAATCACAATTCAGTTTTTTTTCTTGCACATTCTGACTTGCAATTCTGACTTTTCTCACAATTCTGACTTTTTCCCTGCAATTCTGACAATTTTTCTGCAATTTTGACCCTTTTCTCGCAATTCTGACATTTTTTTGTATGGCCTACTGTACAGTTATCATGCATGAGAATGCCAGAAGTTGAACTGACTGAAATAGTTCTGCAATGGCAGCAGAAAAGCAAGATAATGTACTCAACACATCCCTGATCCGCCCTCCAGTACGGATTCATGACGGGATGAATATTCCTCGCAGGGCGGCTGGTGAGGCAGGCGGAAAATCACCTGTTCAGTCGGCATCATTCTGGATTTATGAGTGTTGTCCCGATAGCGCCTCTGTCTTGTCAAGACTCACAGGAGCCAGTCATCCGTGACATGTATAAAACCGACCGGACAGAAGCGGCCGGGCTTGAGAGAGAGAGAGAGAGAGAGAGAGAGATGCAGGAGACAGATACACAAATGAGGCCTTTCAATCACTGCAAATCCTTTGCATTATTTAAATAACCAGTAAATATTAATTGGCCGTTATAGCCTCAAAGACCAGAAAACCTCAATGCCTGGCCAACATATTGCCCACACAGCTAATATGAAATAGTTTGCAGTATAATTGCATAATCTACATATCTGTGTTGCATTATGAATTGTTTTCAGACAACTTTTACAACAATGCAACCACATAAAGCACAATATATATACAGTTAAATGAATAACATGCACTGAATTAAATATGCAACATGATGAGGTCATGTGAAAACAATGTTTAAAACATATATCATTACATAGGGATGCACAGATATTAATATTTAACTCCATTATAACGATAAATATTTCTATTTGAAAGCCGATAATCGTTATATTGGTCAATAAATCTAATTCCAAATTTTTCTATTATTTTTGAGAGCCTGATTACACATAATGTCTCAACATTAAAATCCACATCCCAAGCACACAATTATAATGTTCTCATTATAATATTATGTAGCCGACATGACAGACATTTACTGTATTTCCTTTTTTGAGTTATTCCAATCATATTTCAAGCAATTCAAACCCATCATGTTGAACAGGGCATCTGAAGTGTCTCAGCTGAAGGAAATAATCCATTATTTATCCGACATATTTTCTTATTGAGCCGATACCGATAACATTAAAAATGAACATATATCGGTCGATACCGATATGGTGGCCGATATATCGTGCATCCCTAATGCATACTGTTTCATATATTATGAAAATGTTATGCAGTTTGCTGTAAGCAGGAAGTAATTTGCTCGTTTTCCAATAAGAGTGAGATAAAGGAAAACGTGTTTCTGCAGTCTCTGACTGTGAATAATTAAAGCTGCCGACTTACTTGCTTATCTTGGGGAAACCTGCAGCAAAGTTTGCATAAGCCAAACAGCATTGGACAGGATGACTGTTATAGATTTGTGCAAGTGATTTGAGGTAGTGGATTAAAACTGTGTCTGCTAACAATGAATGCCGCATCATCGCATGAGGTTTAATTTAATTTCCTGTGTATCCAATACACGTATTAATACACGTTTCTGGACCCATTGTGAACCATTACTTAGTTATTTCATCGTGGCATGCAATACTTTTTAGAATTAAATAAATCCTGTCAGATAACGTTGTGTGTGTGTGTTGACTTTGCAGTGTGTGTTATTGTGGTGTAGTTTGTCCTCCTCGCCTGCTGGTGTCGCTGCTGAGTTTCGCCTCCTCGTCTCGCGCCGGTTTAGTTCATCACGCGAAGAACAGACATCAAGTTTTGTTCACAGGCGTGTTGTGTTTACACGCTGCTATTCAAAACAAATACATTTTCAGGGATTATAACACAGAGAAATCATCATGGATGTAGGAGAGCTGCTGAATTATCAGGTACTGACAAGTTTAATGCGTCACCGTGATCTTTATTCGGATGGTTGAACTGTTCTGCTAACGTTACTTGTGTCAATATCATCTTAAACTTAAATATTTAATGCAGAAATAAACTGTTTTAGACGATTACAAATGATTTAAACGTGTTTTATGGTTGTTTAAGAGGGTAAAAGCTTTATTATCCTTTAACTTACCCAACTAACGTTAGTACATACGCATGCGTGTTATTGAGTGTTTGTTGTTAATATACGTTTATAAATGCATTAATTTGTCTTTTCCTCGTTGATATAAAAGTATTGTGGTGGTGTAGTGTAAATAAGCTGGGTCATGGCACTGAATAATTACTAATTATGTCCATTATCATGTGTCTTGAAATAATACCTTGACAACATGTCCAAAAACTACGGTAACACTGTCATTTTATAAATTTGCTATTAAATAACATTTTCTGGATTATTATTGGATTAAAAACGAGGTGTCTTTTAGTGCTGGGCAACGACTAATCACATCCAAAATAAAAGTTTGTGTTTACATAATTTGTACTGTGTATAATTATTTTGTATAAATAAATACACAAATTTGCATGTATATATTTTAAATAAATATGTGCATGTGTATATTTTGCATTATTTATACATAATTTATATTATATATAAATAACACATTTTTCTTATATCTATACATGCATACATGTGTATTTATATATACAAAATAATTATACACAGTGTGTGTGTGTGTGTGTGTACATGGGCTGTGCAAAGATTAATTGTGATTATTCACATCCAAAATAAATTATTATTAAATTAAAATAATTATTAAATAATAAATATTAAATAATTATATAATTATTTAAGAATTATTTTCACATAAATACTATATATATATATATATATATATATATATATATGAAGAGTTCAGATGCAAAAGCCTCTAAATGCCATTTGAAATTTTCTTCTTTAATGATGATTTTTATCAAACTTGTATATTTAAGTTCAGTAATTTCACTTAAATAACAATTAATAGGTAATTATCATTGCCATTTAAGTGAAATCACTGAACTTAAATATACAAGTTTGATAAAAATCATCATTAAAGAAGAAAATTTCAAATGGCATTTAGAGGCTTTTGCATCTGAACTCTTCATATATATATATATATATATATATATATATAAAATGAATAGTTCATTTTCTTTAATATATACATGAATGTGTGTGTATTTATTTATATATACAAAGTAATTATAATTATACACAGAACACACACGTATATTATGTAAACACAAACTTTTATTTTGGATGTGAATAATCGCAATTAATCTTATATAACATATATATATGTTTGTGTGTGTGTGTGTGTGTGTGCAGGTTTAAATTATATTGTGGGGACCACACATCCCCAACAAGGAAATTCATAAACATCCTAAATGATATTTTTGTGGAAATGTAAAAATGCAGAAAGTTGTGTGTGATGGGTGGGTTTAGGGGTCGGTTAGTGTGAGGGGAGAGAATATACAGTTGGTACAGTATTAAAACCATCATGCCTATGGAGAGACCCCACAAAGATAGGAAACCAGTGTGTGTGTGTACAGTACCGATCACAAGTTCAGAAACCATACTATTTTTAATGTTTTTGAAAGAAGTCAAAATTTTTATGCAATAACATAAAAATAGGTGGATAGAAACATAGTTAGTGTTGCATAGATGTTGAGAATGGTCCGATGGACCGCTTCACTCTCGTGTGGTGTCCTCTTCTCAGCCGGACCGCGGAGCGAAGAGACCCCGAGAGGAGGACAGCCATGAGGAGTCCAGAGGCAAACAGAAGAGCGCGGGTCGGGACGCCGGACGGCTTCTGGTGAGGTCAGACCTGGACAGTGAGGAGCAGCCCGGAGACGGGGACAAGATCCTGGAGAGACTGATGGATCAGGACGGAGAGGACCCCGAGGTGAGAACAGAGCATGTTCATGTGGGTTTAGTCTACATGCAACATAGAGGTTAAAGGGGTTAGTTCACCCAGAAATGAAAATTCTGTCAGTATTTACTCTCCCTCATGTTGTTCCTTCGTTCATCTTCATAACATGCTAAAGCACTCGCTACATTCCCTTTAGCACATCTAGTGGATGCATAACGCAAACCCAGTCAAATGTATGTATATAATCCGGTGCGCCTTAGTGCGGAAAATACGGTAACTGTTTAACCTGTTTTTAATCAATAATGTTGTTTTTTTTCCAAATGGATTGTAACTGATGTTGCGATGTGATTGCCGATATTACATATCTATAGTGTTTTGCATATTTTTTTGATGAATTGTTCATGCGTCAAATTAAATTAGCCATCAAAACATATCAACAGATGAATAACTGTTAATACTTTTTTAGAAAACTGGTGTAGAAAGAGTATTTTTAACTGGGAAAAAGTCTCGTATGCAATTCAGAGGCACACTGTAGATGAGAGTCGTGACCTTTGACCTGCTGTGTGTTAACAGGGGGAGCCCGTGGATGAGAGCACCGTGAAGAAAATGATCCTGACCTTTGAGAAGAGATCCTACAAAAACCAGGAGCTGAGGATCAAGTTTCCCGACAACCCAGAGAAGTGAGTTACGGAGAATTAAACCTCTCCGGCGTTCACTTTTAAATGTCAAACTATGTGTTTTCTGTCTCCGAATGCTTTTTAATATTCGCTATTCCTTCAATGCAAGTGAACTTAGGGCTGCAACAAACGATTATTTTGATAATCGATTAATCTAACGATTATTAGAACGATTAATCGACTAAGTTTGGAATGATTATTCAGCTTTTTCAATTAGTTGAACATTGAGTTATACATATTCTTACTATAATATAAAAAAAGAAAATCAGGTCAGCTTTTGAAATAGTTGAGCCAACTAAACAGGTCATTCTCTTTCTACTAATACAAAGCTTAATGCTAAATCCTGAAGTATCCCTTTTAAGAAAAAAAGAGAGAAATGACATCACTTCCTGTTGTTGGCAGATTCATGGAGGCGGAGCTTGATCTGAATGACATCATCCAGGAGATGCACGTGATCGCCACTATCCCGGAGCTGTATCATCTGCTGGTGGAGCTGAACGCGGTCCATTCTCTGCTCGGCCTCCTCAGCCACGACAACACTGATATCCTGCCGTCATTCCAGCGTTTTTCTCCATATAATGGACTTCAATGGGGTCCAAACGGTTCAAGGTCCACATGAGAGTTTCAGTGCAGCTTCAAAGGGCTTTAAACGACACCAGACGATGAATAAGGGTCTTATCAAGCGAAACGAGCATCATTTTGATCATTTCAAAAATAAATAATAAAATTTAAATTTTATAAGCACAAATGCTCACCTTGCTCTGCTTATTACGGACGTCACGAACGCATCACAGAATAGAGCAAGGCGAGCATTTGTGCTTATAAAGCTTAAACTTTTTTTTTATTTTTGAAATGGCCGCTCGTTTCGCTAGATAAGGCCCTTATTCATCGTCTAGTGCCGTTTAAAGCCCTTTGAAGCTGCACTGAAACTCTCATGTGGACCTTGAACCGTTTGGACCCCATTGAAGTCCATTATATTATATTTCAGCATCATTACTCCAATCTTCAGTGTCACATGATCCTTCAGAAATCACTCTAATATGATGATTAGAAACATTTATGATTATTATCAGTGTTGAATACAGTTGTGCCTCTTCATATTTCAGTGGAAACGTTTGTTTTCATGATTTTTTACGTTAATTTATTTGAAACTGAATCTTTTGTAACATTATCGCTCTTTATGTTTGATACATATTTGCTGAATTAAAATATTAATTTGAATAATTTCTTTAAAAAACAAAAGCAAAGTATAAACTCATTGTTTATATATATATACTGCTCAAAAAAATAAAGGGAACACTTAAACAACACTTAAAAAGTAATAACAAGAAAATGTATTTAATAAGATTATTTCATTCATTCAGATCTATGATGTGTTATTTTAGTCTCCCCTTTATTTTTTTTAGCAGTGTATATCATTGCACATAAAAAAACATGTTTTTTTTTTGCCATAACACACCAAGAAATATCAATTTTTGTGAAAAAAAAAAGTCCTTAACGTCGAGTCACATATCAGCATCGCGGTGGTTGATCTACTGCAGGAACTGACAGACATCGACACGCTTCACGAGAGCGAGGAGGGGGCCGAGGTGCTCATCGACGCACTGGTAAGGAAATATTTATTTAATAATCAGAGAAAAACATCCCGAGTGTCGTCGGCAGAGGAGATTACAGGCGGATTCACGAGCGGTCCGGCATTATAATGAGGAAATGACATGAATTACTACAGTATGTGTGAGAACTTCGTCAGGTATTGGGCCTGACTTTTGCAAGAGAAAGGATGTAATATCCAGACTGTTGTTGTGTGTGTGTGTGTGTGTGTGTCAGACGGATGGAGGAAACAGGAGGAGCTCGTGAACAATCAGAGGTTGATTGAGTCGTGTGGGTCTGATTGCTCCATCTAGTTCTTGTTTTGTGCATTCAAGCGAACGTATTAACACTCGAAAGACTGTTTAAATGGCAGCTCTGTGGACAGGCTACAAAATAGGGCTTGAAACGTAGTGTGTGTGCTTTATTTAGCATAGATTAGTAGCATAGTCAATAATTATATCCCTTAAAACTGTTTGTTTTTCCTTCATGCCTTAAAATATCTTGAATGTAACTCCACACCCTTGCCTCATTTAGTATGCGTGTTTCTATGAATATGCAAATGAGCCCCGCCTCCACTCACTCCCTCAGCTCAGAGATCCACTGGTGGACGATCACACGTTGATCTGACTGGTTACAAGGTCGTTTGTGACGTCAGCGATTTCAAAGCGTGTTTTTGAGACTGTCTTTGGTTCACTGCAGTTTTAATACTCAGCAATGCTGTCCACTTATGAACTTACACATGGTTTGACTTAAAGCGTGTTAAAAACACCACACACACACACACATAAACAACATTACAAGCTCCACAGGGGACTTTAAATTGATCAAAAGTGTTGGAAAAGATTTATATTTCAAAAGATGAATTATCACAGGAATAAATTACTGTTTAACATATATATTCACACAAACGGCTATTTTAAAAAGTAGTAATATTTCACAATGTTACTGTATTTTTGATTAATTAAATACGCCTTGGTGAGCAGAAGAGAGGCTTAAACTTCAGCAATTTATCATCTACTTTCAAATTTGTATTACTTTTTATTTATTTATTTATACATCACAAAGTTGTGTAGTGTGTCTACATTTAGTTTTGTGAATGTTTGTGAAATAGCTTTCCTTTGTTCGTTTAGTTGGAGGGTCAGGTCGTAGCTCTCATGGTGCAGAATATGGAGCGCTTGGACGAGACGGTGAAGGAGGAAGCGGATGGAGTTTATAACACTTTAGGTAAGACACTACACACACACACACACACACACACACACATATGCATTAGAGCTGGAGTCAGCCAATGCACAGGGTTTTTTCTGTCAAAAGCAAAACAAAGTCATGTTTGCAAATTCCCAAACTATAAGAAGCAACAGCTAATCTATATATATATATATATATATATATATATATAAGTGTATGTATGTATGTATGTATGTATGTGTGTGTGTGTGTATATATATATATATATATATATATATATATATTTATATACATATATATGCGTGTGTGTGTATGTATATAGCACACAGTATATAGTTATACTTTGAACACACACGCAAAAAAAAAAAAATATTTATGTGTGTGTGTGCTTCAATTGCAAAGGAAAGCGCTATGTAAATGTAATGAATTATATATACCGGTATATAAATATATATATATATATATATGTGTATGTATGTGTATGTCTATATGTGTGTATATATATATATATATATATATATATATATATATATATATATTAGGGCTGTACAAAAGTGAATTGCGATTAATCGCATCCAAAATAAAAGTCTGTGTTTACATAATATATTTGTGTGTGCTGTATATAATTATTTTGTATATATAAATACCTATGCATGCATGTGTATATATTTAAGAATTATTTGCACTTAAATTCTGTATATATTTATAAATACATAATCTATATTATATAAATATAAATATTTTATACTGTATATGAATAACACATTTTATTAAATATATACATGCATGTGTGTGTATTTATATATACAAAATAATTATATACAGCACACACAAATATATTATGTAAACACAGACTTTTATTTTGGATGCGATTAATCGCAATTAATTTTTGCACAGCCATAATATATATATATATATATATATATGCGTGTGTGTACACAATATAGCCACTATATATAAAATATATAAATAAATGTATTATATGCAAATAATCATATAAATAAACATTTTATGTATTATAGATATGCGATATAATTATATATGTATTGTAAGTGTTCCATCTGAGCATAAGCCGTATAATAGTTTTATTATACGTTTGAGGCGGTGAAATGCTCCAGCACTGACTCTTTTAAAGCGTGTTGGAAACACTGCGACTGGCGTGTGTTTACAGGTTGTGTTGTGGACAGACGCTGTTCAGCTGCAGGCAGAGATAAATGCTCTGAATGAACGGATTTAAACGGCACATTTCCTCCATTTCTTTCCCTCTCGCTGTCTTCCTCTCCCGTTCCAGCTCTTGTGTAATCTCTTTCCCTTCCTCATGAGATTTCTCTCTCTCTCTCCCACTCACTCTCTCTCTCCCACTCATCCGCTGTGAGATTCTTCACCCATCATGCCTCTGATTGAGTTATCAGGTGTCTTCAGAGTCTTTTATAATACAGATGAGTCTCAAACTCCCCTGTGATGTGTCATATAGAGCTGTTCGCTCTGCTCGCTCTTTCCGTCTTTTTGTGTGTCCCACGCTCGACAATGAGGAATTTTTTTCTGCTGGTCCAGGAGGCGGTTCAGATTTTTAGTGGTTTCTCTGGCCCTGAAAGGGAGATATATATATATACATTTTTTGTTGCTTTTATTGCAATTTTTAATTGAAGAGTCATATGCAAAGCATATTTTTATTAAAGCAACATTTCTCCCCAAAATTAAGTTTCTTCTTTTTTACATATGATATCTATGTGCAGAATATGGTAACAGTATATGGTTAAATTGGATATGGTAACAGTATATGGTTGTATATGTGCAGGATATGGTTACAGTATATGGCTATATATAAGCAAGAATATGTTTATATATGTGCAGAATATGGTTATATATATAGTTATATGTGTAGAATATGGTTATATATGGTTATGTATGTGCAGAATATGGTTAAAGTATATGGTTATATATGTGCAGGTTATGGTTATATATGGTTATATTATATGTGCAGAATATGGTTATATATGTTTATATGTGCAGAATATGGATACAGTATATGGTTATATATGTGCAGGATATGGTTATATATTGTTGTATATGTGCAGAATATGGTTATATATGGTTATATATGTGCAGAATATGGTTCTATATGTTCATATGTGCAGAATATGTTACAGTATATGGTTATATATGTGCAGGATATGGTTATATATTGTTGTATATGTGCAGAATATGGTTATATATGGTTATATATGTGCAGAATATGGATGCAGTATATGGTTCTATATGTGCAGGATATGGTTATATATGGTTATATATGTGCAGAATATGGATGCAGTATATGGTTCTATATGTGCAGGATATGGTTATATATGTGCAGAATATGGTTATATATGTGCAGAATATGGTTATATATGTTCATATGTGCAGAATATGTTACAGTATATGGTTATATATGTGCAGGATATGGTTATATATGGTTATATGTGCAGGATATGGTTATATATGGTTATATGTGCAGAATATGGATACAGTATATGGTTATATATGTGCAGAATATGGTTATATATGTTCATATGTGCAGAATATGTTACAGTATATGGTTATATATGTGCAGAATATGGTTATATATGTTCATATGTGCAGAATATGGATGCAGTATATGGTTATATATGTGCAGAATATGGTTATATATGTTCATATGTGCAGAATATGTTACAGTATATGGTTATATATGTGCAGAATATGTTACAGTATATGGTTATATATGTGCAGGATATGGTTATATATGGTTATATATGTGCAGAATATGGATACAGTATATGGTTATATATGTGCAGAATATGTTACAGTATATGGTTATATATGTGCAGGATATGGTTATATATGGTTATATATGTGCAGAATATGGATACAGTATATGGTTATATGTGCAGAATATGGATACAGTATATGGTTATATATGTGCAGAATATGTTACAGTATATGGTTATATATGTGCAGAATATGGATACAGTATATTGTTATATATGTGCAGAATATGTTACAGTATATGGTTATATATGTCCAGGATATGGTTATATATTGTTATATATAGGATATGGTTACAGTATATGGTTATATATATGCAGAACATGGTTATATATGTGCAGAATATGGTTATATATGGTTATATGTGCAGAATATGGATACAGTATATGGTTATATATGTGCAGAATATGGTTATATATGTTCATATGTGCAGAATATGGATGCAGTATATGGTTATATATGTGCAGAATATGGTTATATATGTATATATGTGCAGAATATGTTACAGTATATGGTTATATATGTGCAGAATATGGTTATATATGTTCATATGTGCAGAATATGGATGCAGTATATGGTTATATATGTGCAGAATATGGTTATATATGTTCATATGTGCAGAATATGTTACAGTATATGGTTATATATGTGCAGAATATGTTACAGTATATGGTTATATATGTGCAGGATATGGTTATATATGGTTATATATGTGCAGAATATGGATACAGTATATGGTTATATATGTGCAGAATATGTTACAGTATATGGTTATATATGTGCAGGATATGGTTATATATGGTTATATATGTGCAGAATATGGATACAGTATATGGTTATATGTGCAGAATATGGATACAGTATATGGTTATATATGTGCAGAATATGTTACAGTATATGGTTATATATGTGCAGAATATGGATACAGTATATGGTTATATATGTGCAGAATATGTTACAGTATATGGTTATATATGTCCAGGATATGGTTATATATTGTTATATATAGGATATGGTTACAGTATATGGTTATATATATGCAGAACATGGTTATATATGTGCAGAATATGGTTATATATGGTTATATGTGCAGAATATGGATACAGTATATGGTTATATATGTGCAGAATATGGTTATATATATTTACTTGTGTAAAGTGATGTGACAGTACAGCGATGACCCAATCCGCTCGCATCGGGTCGTTGTGTCGAGTCCTGTGCGTTCATGTGTCGACTCGGATCTCACTGCAGTTTCTCCATCAGTTATCATGGCCACTAGGTGAAGCCAAAACTAGGTCATAATACAACACACACGATTCATTAATGTCGGCGTGTGTATGCCAAGCTTGGCCGTCCACTAACAGCAGATCTGTGTGTGTGTGTGTTTGTGACAGCTGTGATCGAGAACATGGCTGAGTTTCGTCCCGGTCTGTGCACAGAGGCGGCCCAGCAGGGTTTGATGCAGTGGCTGTTGAAGAGGATCAAGGTAACGCAACTGCAATCACTGATGGCTCTTATGAATGTTAGTCTGCTTATTAATAGAGTCTGATAATGGAGTTTGAGTTTAAATGATTATTATTCTGGCTTAACAAAACAAATATACTGTTGTTGTCCAAACATGGCTTGAGTTTTTCCTAAATCTCTAACATGACACAATTTTCCTAGAGATTTAAATATACCTCTGGTTTGTTTGTTTATTTAATTATGCATTTATTTATTTATTTATAGACTTGACTTGAGTTTACTCTAAATTCTCTAAAATAAACCAAAGTTTCTAGAGCTTTCAAACTTACGCATTTATTTATGCATGCATGCATTATTTATTTATGCTTTTGTTTATGCATTTAAGCATTCGTTTACTCATGCATTTATTTTTTATGCACTTATTTAGGTGTTGATTTATTTAGTCATTCGTGTAAAAATGTTTGTGTTTATTTTTGCGATTATTTAATCATTTTATCAGGTTATTTTTGCATTTATATTCTTGGCTTGGGATTCTCTAAAATAACCCAATTTTCCTTGAGTTTTCAAACGTCATCTGGTTTATCCATTTATTTATGGATGCATGCATGCATTTATTTATGCTTTTCTTTATGTATTTACGCATTAGTTTATGAATTTAATAGTTTACTCATGCATTTATTGACTTAACCTGGAATTTATTTATGCACTTTTATAAACTTTTTTTAGGTGTTTTTTAATTGAATCATTCATAAGCATTTTTGCGTTTAATTTAGCAGTTATTTAATAATTTTTTAACGCATTTATTTAATACTTTATGCGTGTACGTACAGTTACAGTTACAACTTTTGCTTAATTAGCTTCATATCTATGCATGAAGACACGGTCAGCAAGTGTGTAATTTCCGTGCATCAAACAGAATTGCAAAAATAAAGTTGAGTCATGTTGGTATTTTAAAAGCACACTTTTGATATTACTTAGCGTTGACTCTCTGCACACTAAACTGGGATAGACATCAACAAAATTACACACTTCACCCTTAAAGTTAAAAGTCAAGCAAAAATAATATATTTTTAATAACTTCAGCCTTTCTTCATGGCGGTGAGCAGAGTGTCAGCTGGTTTGAAGTTGGCTGTGCTTAATGTTGGGTTTAACTCGATTATTCATTACTTCTGAGCTGGATTTGAGATTTTCATAAGAGCTGTAGGCCTGCTTCCACAATTCACTGTTTCTCATCCACGTGAGGGGAAATCCTCCGCACATTTACCGCTGGCTGCCGGAATAAGAGAGCGTCATGCTGTTCGAGTCTTAATGCTCCCTGAAGACTTCCATGAATCCAGCGCACCAGCAATTACACTGACAATAGCCAAGATCGAACGGGACGCTGCTGCCAACGCCATTGAAAGTGTGTGTGTTGTGTTCCCAAACAGGCCAAGATGCCTTTTGATGCCAACAAGCTGTACTGCAGTGAAATACTGGCCATCCTGCTACAAAACAATGACAGTAAGGACAAATAAGGGACGGATTGCTTTGCCAACGACTCATTAAATCCGTGCTCGTGAATAATTGCAGGCTCGGTGTTGAAAATATGGAGTAACAAACTGTTAAAGGGCTTTTCACATCAATAGCAACATTCACAGCGTGTTCTTGATGTGAACGGGCCTTTAGCTTGACATTTTGTGACATTTCCAGTTGATATTATCCCTCTGGTACTGTTTGTGTGTCTGTCAAAAATGATTTGTTGATATTATGTAAAAATTGATGTATTAGTTTAGATAATTATATAATATTTTGCATTGTATGGGACTCAATTATATTTATGCAGTAGTTATAAATAATCCCTTTTTTAAGTATGTACATAAACAGTCATAAATCTTTAATAATTTGGAGCACAGACTTAAGTTTGAACACATTCAGGATTATTGTTGAAGTGATAAAAAAAAGTGAGCTTAAAGTTATAAAATTTTACATTATTGTTATTGATAAACAATGTTCCCAAATTTTTTTTTACTTGAAAACTGAAAATCAAAGCCATAAATGTAAACAAGCTGTGCTCCAAATTTGAAGTTGATATCTGAGATGAAAAAATGAGATTTCAGGATAATTTTGTTTGTGCGCAGTACCGAACATTTCCACTAGGTGAAATTCGCTTCCCATTCATTTCCAATGCGCTCATTTTTCTCCGCGAACAGCGACTATTTCTTTCAGGACCGTTTAACCTTTTTAAAATGTCCATGATTGTTTTTTATTTTGTGTGTTCACACAGTAACGTAAGTAAAGATGAAGTAAAAATAAAAATAAAAAACGTAAAAAATGACTCAGCAGAACATATAGTAAAATTATATGTATTTACATTTATATATGCATCAACTACCAATGATGACATAATTTATAAATGCTATAAAAGACGTTTATAGCAAGTGCTGACATCTAAGAGCAGAGTCATTGATATATTGCTGATTTTACCCTATATTTACTCTAAATATATGCAGAAATATTCTGCATGTAACACTTTAAATTCAATGAAGGTGCACAGTTAGTTATTGTCGATGTCAAGATGATCAAAAAACGAATTTTAGGGTTTAAACAACTAATATTTTGATATATACAATTACTTTAATATATTAATAAGGCCCTATGATTCAGAAAACGTAGACTGAAACCAGTCGTAAAATGGACTTAAGAAGAAATCAAAGGTCTTCGCAACGACCCTCCAAAATAAAAGTTTATACAATTATAGAATAGAATCTACTAAAAACCGGTTTGTTTGCCAAAAATAAGTTGAATTTTCACTTGATTTACATTCTAAAAGATTCATTAAATTCTTTTAAGTTTTATACATCCACTGTTTTTGCATGTTAAATTTGTATTATGTCATAAAAACAAAAAAAATCCAGAAAGTGCGAAGCAATGACATGCATTTTGGTTATCAAAATTTAATTAAACTATAAAAACGAAATCTATAAAAATGTAAACGAAAAACAACATAAAACCGATTTCATAGTGCTTGTTCATCGTGTGTGTGTGTGTGTTCCTGCACAGTGGGGTTTCATTGACCCGTGTTTATCACATGCTCATCTCTCTGTCTCTAAGGTTTATTAGCACACTCAACTAACATTCATCATCTTTTCTCTATGTCTGTCTCGCACCACTCACTAATTTCTTCCCTCCCCCTTCGATATCTCTCTCACTCTCTCTCTCTCTCTCTCTCTCTCTCTTAGAAACAAGGGAGCTGTTGGGAGAAATGGATGGTATTGATGTACTACTGCAGCAGCTTTCAGTAAGTCTCTCTCTCTCTGTCTCTCTCTCTCTCAGTGTGAGACTCTTTAGAGATCTTTATGACCCAGAACACACGGGCGGCTTCTTTCATTGTTCTCCACGCTGCTATTTTCTCATTTAACAATCTTTTCAAAATCTTCATGTTGCAAAATCAAATCGTTTACTTGCAAATTTTATTTATTTTATTTTCACTTCATTTATATAGGGACAGTACAAAAAAAAACATGATCCCAGTCAAAGCTGGAAAATCTGTATTGTACATAGAGAGTCTAGCGAGAGCTAATTTGCATCTCAGGTCCCTAGAAAGGCTTTTCTAATAAAAAACATAAAGTCAAATAAAAGAGAGGCTGGCATTATGATAAATATTCTGTGTTTTATAGTTAAATGGCCCTGGGATTAAAAAATTGCAGTTTCAATGGGGACATATTTCAATGTGGAAGTATTTTGTGTAGCTTGTGCAAAGAAGATTTGGCGGTGAAATGGTAAAATAACAATATAAAAATACACACCTGTGCCAAATTTTATGCAGTTAGCATAAACGCAGGCAAAGTGATTAAAAAAAACCCTGAAAAGGATAAAAATGTCCATAAGGATGCACAAGGGTTAAAGCATGAGCAAATAATGAGCTTTTGTGATGGCGAATAAGTGTACTCTACCGCTGCATTTACGGGTTAGTTCGGTATTTTACACTGTTTTAAGATCGTTTCTGATGAAATAGTACAGTTAAGGTTGAAATTTGGACAAATGCTGCTTTTCAACAGGTTTATTGTAGTTTTTGTACCATGTCAAGTCAATGGAGTCGGACAAAAACTACAATAAATAATACTATATATAATACTTTATTTATTTATTTTTAAAACATTTGTTTT
The DNA here is from genome assembly GCF_988280905.1 of Pimephales promelas. Taxonomy (NCBI): domain Eukaryota; kingdom Metazoa; phylum Chordata; class Actinopteri; order Cypriniformes; family Leuciscidae; genus Pimephales; species Pimephales promelas. The sequence goes on along the minus strand of NC_142788.1, from coordinate 29,954,411 downwards.
GTGGGAGTAATCTTATTGGTGTGCTCCTCACAGGTGTTTAAACGCCACAATCCAGCAACGCCGGAGGAACAGGAAATGATGGAGAACCTGTTTGACGCCCTGTGCTCCTGCCTCATGCTTCCAGCCAATCGGGATCGCTTCCTCAGGGGGGAGGGGCTTCAGCTCATGAACCTCATGCTCAGGTCCGCCTCCCCCTTCGTTATTACTCTTCTGCGTTCACTACTCTGATGTACTTCTTATATCTTTTTTTACTCTTAGAATTATTATGAGAGAATTTTTTGGTTGAACATCTATGGAAAGGCGTAACTGAAAGAAAAAAATAATATATAATAATAAAAATAACTGAAAGATTATTAAGAAGATTGAGCTTACATTCAATCATAACATCACAATAATTATTATTTTATTTAATTGTATTATTTTATGTTTTATTTTCTCTTTATGTCTCTCTCTCCCACTCACTCACTCTCTCTCCCACTCTCTCTTTCTCTCCCACTCACTCACTTTCTCTCTCTGATTAGAATATCTGTGAACATTTGATACCACAGTGTTTCAACATATATAAACACACACACACACACACACACACATTACTGCGGGTCACTTGTGGTGGACATTAGGGAAACACACTGAGGTCACACACACACACCTGCTGTCTCTCTCTCTCTCTCTCTGCCAGTCTGTGTTCCTCCTCTTCTTCTTCTTGACATGTGAAATATTTTCCCGCGGCGTTGATAAACTGTTGTTTGTCATTGTGAGATGAAGGAAGTGCCAGTGTGACGGACAGCTACATTTCCCTTGAGCGAGGCCATGATAGTCGGCTCGTGTCTGTACAGAAACGGTTCCCGGCGTCTGACACGCTGCTTGTGTCGGCTTCATGTTTTATAGATTTATAAAACTGTTCCTAGACTTTCAAAATAACCCATGAATATGTAAACTGAAAGTGGACAAGGCTTTGTGAATGAAATTAGTTCTGCGCGTGTTTCTTGAATGAAGTCCAGTGTCTCTTGCTCCAAGTCCAAGAGTTTAGCGAATTCTAAAAAATAAAATGAATATTTAGTTTTGCTGGTTAGGTTTATTCAATTTGAATTTATTAGTCAAATTTATTTGCAAAATATATAGTGAAACACTTAACTTTATCACTGCTTTTATTATATAAATATATATATATTATTTAAAGTCTGTAATTGTACATAATTTCTTTATTAGTTTCTATATAATATAATTGTTTATTTTATTAGTTTGTTATAAAAATGTATGCAATACAATAGTTAAACAATAGTTATAAAATTTTGTAAATTTTTATGTTAGTTGTGATTAATCACAAAATAAATAATATAAATAATTTAGTGCTGTCAAATCAATTACTTGAAATTAATATATAATAAATATTATATATATATATATATATAAATTGTTAGTAACAGGCAAACAATTGGGCAAAACAATTAAATAATTTAAGTAATATTTGTATACAAATTAATTTATAAAAAATGTGCTTTTAGTTTGTATGCAATACAATAATTAAATGAATATATTATGTAATATATTTAATTTTTTTTACATAATACAGCGCTTGTATATTTTTTTTGCACAATTTATTGTAAATAAACTAGTAAAATATTATATATTTATTATCATAGTTATTTTTATTGCATTCATTTATTTGTGAATGTATGCAAATGCACATTTTTTTTACCAATTAAGTTTTGCTCTGAATCCTAAAAATTGCACATTTTGTCCCTTAAATGTCTTGTAAGTTGGTAATTACTTCTTGTCAGTAGTTTCAGTTTAGCTAACTTCTTAGTTTAGTTGGATTGCAGTTCTTTGAGGATGTTTTAGATATTTCTGATGGTGTGTGTGTGTGTGTAGGGAGAAGAAGATGTCTCGCGTCAGTGCGCTGAAGGTCCTGGATTACGGGATGATCGGTCCAGAGGGTTCGGATAACTGTCACAAGTTTGTGGATATCCTGGGCCTCCGCACCATATTCCCTCTGTTCATGAAGACTCCCAAGAAGATGAAGAAAGTGGGAATCTCAGACAAGGAGCATGAAGGTTTGTGGAAACCCAGAACACTCGAGGAGAAGTGTGCTAGTCCTGAAACGCCTCTTCTGTTCGCTCTCTTTTTAATCTCTTTCTCACCAGTTTTATTCTTTTTAAAATGGATTTAGTTTGGTGGAGTTGCTCAATTAGCGGGAAAAACACACACACAGAGGCATTGTAATATGACGGCGAGTTCACACTAATATCTTTTTCCCAGTTATTATTTACACTTCATCCTGCGGTTTATTCCACGGGGAGTAAACTCTGCGGCGGCGGCTCTTATTGTTTCGCCACCGCTTTACAAATAAGCTCCTCTGACGATTGTTAATGCTTATTAGAGAGACGCTGCATCACACTTTGCCCCCTTCTATATGTGATTTTGCACACTAGAGGAAGCGTTTCACGGATGTGTGGAAACAGCAGTTTCAAATCAAGCTGAAATGAACCATATTCAGGATAAATGACTGCCATATTTAGTTTGAATGTATTTCAGTTGGACAGTTTTGTCAGCTGCAGTAGCCGGCACGGCAATGTTAAAGATGAACTGAAAGAATCAACGTTCATGACGTGTTGTTTATGACAATTAAAAGTAAATTACACACACAAAAAAAATGTATTTAAAATATCAATGTGTCTAATGCTTAAACATCTTGGTGGAAACTGGTTTGGTTTCGATTGGGAATTAAATATGCAGCTAAATTAATTAAAAAAAAATGTTATAACTGTATTCAACACTGATAATAATCAGAAATGTTTCTTGATCGTCAGATCATCATATTAGAGTGATTTCTGAAGGATCATGTGACACACTGAAGAAAATTCAGCATTGATCACAGGAATAAATTACACTTTAAAGTATATTAAAATAAAAATACATTATTTTTTTCTGTATTTTTGATCAAATAAATGCAGACCTTGACGAGCATAAGAGACTTCTTTCAAAAACAAACAAAAAAGTAATATTTCCAAACTCTTGAGCGGTACTGTATGTGCACAAATATATTTTGAATATGTTGCAGCAAGTCCTTAACAGTAACTCTTTATCCTTGAAAATGAAAACATTTGTATTTTTCGTATATTGGTTGGTTTGAAAACGTGATGGTATTATGATGATGTGAAATATGGTTGTTGTGAGATTACGCCGCCATCAATCATCTGTTCGCGTCTTAATCCTCGACGTTCGTTCAGAGACAAAAGGTGCTTATGAAGTTTGACTAATTCAACAGCTAAGCTCTTACTCTTGATGGAGAACCTTCAGACTGATCCCTGTCTAAAACTCCCTGTGAAATATATTCCTCTCCATGACGAGGGACCGCGCGCATTAGCATTAGCATTCGTAATTAGCTGATTAGCGGAGAAGAAAGATTTACCGTGGAGAAATAACGCCTTCGCATTGATTGTGGGCCAAGTCTATTATTGACGGATAATGGTTTGAAATGACGGCAAAAAAGTTTCCGTTAATCACCAAACCAGTTTACAGCGTCCTCCTTTTGTATAAGAGCCGTAAATGAAGCGTCCGCAGGTAAACAATCCCTGACAGGCTCAAAGAAAAAGAGACGGTGTTAAATTAATCTCCCACTGTGTTTCGGGCTCGCTTTCTCTCCTCTAGAGCGGCTTCGGCCCAATAATTACATGTCATTGAGCTGAAAAGCGGAAGAATTGTCAGGATGTGTTTTAATTAATGATGTCATGACAAGCTGAACTTCTGTCGCAATCGCAGTGAACTTTGAACTCAGCACTGCAGTCAATTTAAACTACTTCAGTGTGGTTTGGATGTTGTGTGTTAGGGTGAAAACCATCAAAAAAACAAAACAAATGTGGGATGGACGATTATAAGTGTGTGTGGGACATGTTACCAACACTAAAACATACCCTGAGACTGTAATGTCTATCTAACTTAAAGGGATACTTCAGGATTTAGCATTAAGCTTTGTATTAATAGGAAACCTGTAGTAATTTCGAATTACAATGCTTTCCTCCCTCATATCCCCCTGAGATGAAAGATTTGTGTTTTTTTGTCTGGGAAAAAATCCTCCGATTACGCAGAAATCGTCATTTTGCATAGTAGGGTCTGTCCCCATATGTCCTCAACCCGCCCATAGAGGGCGATCTCACTCACAGAATGAACACATAGTGTCGGCCATTTTTTATTTTGGAAGCTAAGCTAGCAGGCTCTTGTTCTGTGGAGAAAGTTGAGTAGTAGGGGTTCCTATCCTCTTTTTCCTGGACATGTCCGGCCGTCGATGTCCGGGATGCTTTCTGCAGTCGCCATTCATTGTTTACATGCACAGCTTTTGTTTCAATCTAACTGAATTCATTCCATTGGTGAATCTGAATGTAGTGTTTACATGAACGCTAAACAAGTGATCGGTTGATGTGCGTTTTAACATCGCTAAGAAAATCCCCGCTCCTCCGTGAGAGATACGAGACCGGTGCGTCTCACACTTGACTAGTAGTTTAAAGGCTGAGTTGGTTTAGTAGGTTTCCTTTACAATACATTTCACTCAAACATTCAATTAAACCACACTTTTACAGTGTTTGACTAACTTAGAAACATCTAAATCATGAATTAATAAGGAACAATAGATACAATAAACACTTGTTACAGTATTTATTAGGGCTGGGAATCTTTTGGTACCTTTCGATTCGTCTAAAAATTGATTCTCAATTTTGATTCGAAATATGCTTATATTTAATATCAGATATTAAGCTAAGTTTTTCCTGACTCTGAAAGCGAGTCAAGCGTCAGTCTGATTATTTCTCAGTGTTTATAGAGTCATTTGAGTCTAAATTGCTGGAGCGGTTTGTCTGCGGCGGAGGATAATGATTCTTTAGAGAGATGTAAGACAGCGACAAACCCATTTGCTTTGACGTCTCGGTGGCGACTCAAAATTGGCCAAATGTGAACCGAACAAATGGCGGAGGGGAGAAGCAGCAGTTCATTTCTTTCTAATGATGGTCTTTTAACTGCTTTTTAATCTCTACCGGACACGTGATAATTGCGGGAAGCGCTGGATCGCTGTGCTAAATTGGATCAGAAGCGTTGGTGTAATTTGCTGATCTCCAGAGCTCTGTTAATTCTCTCGCTTCAAATGAAACTTGGAATCGGATCATTGTTCTGCCGTTCTCAAAGGTTTCGCTAATGGATTCATTATTGAAAATTAGCTGTTCTTTGGCTGCAGATTCGCGTGTTGATAATGTGATAATCGGCTTTGTTTCGGAGGGATTTTCCTGAACTGTAACAAAACACCTTTGTCTTCTCTCTGCATATGTTTCATTTGATTATTCAATTTCTGTAGTATTTCTTACTAAACATAGTGTACCTGAAAATGCCTTTCCACTTGCATACTGTCTCTTCACGTAGTGTTTCATAACACATGCAAATGCGAGTATTAAAGATTTGAAAGGGATTTTTCGCTCAATTTCACCCTCTTGTTGTTGCGAACCTTTATGAGTTTATCAAGCTCCATAAAGTTCAAGCACAGTAAATGTCCTTGTGACTTGTGCACGGTTCCACTTCTATTTTATATGAGAAACACTGACATTTAGTTGCTCTCAAATAAAAAATGGTGTCGTTGACCTCAGAGACATTTGGGTGCTGTGTTTAATGTGCCATTTTCTAATCCATTTAAGCTTTGGCAGATAGTAATATCACTGAGTAACTTTACATTTCTGTCAGCTCCTCACACATGTATGACTTCTAATGGTTTGGAATATTTTATGAAAATTTAGTAAATATTAATATTATTTTTGTGGATTGTTCTTTTAAATAAACAACCACTCCTACTCGAAATCCTGGTGATCATAAACAACACAATTACTGTGTCTATGTATGTATGTGTTTATATATATATATATATATATATATATATATATAGTTATAATGTATGTGTGTATATATATATATTATGTATGTATATATATATAATGTATGTCTGTGTGTGTGTGTGTGTATATATATTACAAATATATAATACACATGACTATATTTACAAACTTTTATATTAGATGGGATTAATTGTGGTTAATCGATTTGACAGCACTAATAAATACATAAATAATTACTTTAATACATTTGATAATTTATAAATTCTGTAAAATTAATAAATACACAATTTACATTTATTTTAAATTAATGTTAAATAAAAACACACACACACACACACACACACACACACACACATATATATATATATACATTTTATTACATGTATATATATATACACACACACACACACATGCATATCAATTAAATATGTATATATATCATGTTTTTAAATAAAGTATAAATAATTTATTATATTATAATTTAAATATTTTTATTCATGAATATACTATATTGTGTATAATTAATAAAAACACATATTTATTAATTATATACACATTTTTATAAACTATTACATTTATTGTATTTCAATTATTACATATACATAATATTTTTAATGTATATATAATTTATTAATTATGTTTTAAATACATTTTTCTAAATGTATTTTATTTGTAAATGATTTATTATAATGTATAATAGTAAACATGCATATTTATTAACCATACACATTTTTATAAATTATTACATTTTATGAAACTATTTTCCATTTTATATATATATATATATATATATATATATATATATATATATCATTTTGTTAACAATATTATTTATAATATTAATTATATACATTTTTCAACATTATTTTAAATTAATTATTTATGCATGCTATTTTTTTTAAAGGGGTTCTTTGTTTGGTGCCTAATGACAAATGATAGAAAATCATTTAACAGTGTATTAGTTTATAATTATAAAAATGTTAACGTTTTTCATATTATGAGCTAAAAATGGATCAAATTACACTTTTCCCCATTGTATTTGTATTTCATTGATCCTTCTTGTTAGAGTAGAGCCCCGCCCCTACCAGAAGCCCCGCCCCCCTTCACACCCTGCCAGCCAATGGCCTTCCCCCTTGTTGCCACGACGACCTGGAGTGATGTATTTTTGGTAGCCGAGTCTTCTTTCCTGCGTGTAATGATGACAAAAGCTTTCCCGAGGCAGAGCTGGGAGATAACGCACTTATCTCAGACCTCTCTGCTCTCCTCCGCTCCCCGTGGCGCTGTTCCTCGCCCCAGACACTTTATTCCTCCGCTAATAACGTTCACTTTTCTCTCCCGGTGGCCTCGACTCGACATCTCCGCAGTGCTGACCGAGCGCTTCTCCTCGTGCTCTGTGATTAATGCGTCTCCTTCGTTCACCCGGCGCATTAGAATGCATGTGTTGGTTAAGAGATGCTGTTTAAACTCATTTGTATTCAGCGGCGATGAAGGCCAAGGCAAAATTAAACGGTTTTATCAAGGCTTCCTGATTATATGATGTGAGTGTTTGTGCAAGACGCTGTTTAAATATTGATTTTTAACCTGATGAAGGACTACTCTTATGAGCTTGTTTTAGAAGATGTTAAACGTGTTTTTTTTTTAAGTATAACCTTCTCAAACACTCATACAGTGTTTTTTGAAGCGTGTTGAAGTTTATAAAATGGATAGTTCCAATCCTTGATTCTGATTGGTCAATAGCTGTGCTTTATTCATGATAAAACACTGCTATGACGCTTTACCCAACGGTTCTGTGTATCACTGCGCAACACTGCGGTTCCTATGTTGTGTTTATTTGAGCTTTCATGCATATTACACGTTGCTGTTCACGCTCAGGGACTATTTTCTTTCTAGCGGAAGGAAGGCTTTTAGGGATTTTACTTCATGAAAGTTGCACTAATACATTTTTTTTTTTTACTTTAACAAAAATGAGCTCAGCGATGTCCTAAGCTACAGCCAATCAGAGCAAGGCATGGTTTGAGGTCACCGGGCAAATCTTATTTTATATTTTTTTGCATTTTTTTCTCAGAGCAAATCATCGCGCAAACAGTTAGCGCTAGTTTCTGTACGTCCGTTTGGATACGTCCGTATTCGCGTGTACGTGGGTATTGCCGCGCGGACTGTTTCATGTCATTTTCGGTTCGTTTTATTGCGTGATTTTTTTGTGCCACTGCCAAAACGTGATTTGTAGGCTAGATAGAATCGTTGCGTGACAGAGTTGTCGTGACCTCCTGGTGCGGATCAATCCCGTTGTGTTGTGTGGTGTGAACAGCTCAACAACTTGAACACTCCTGATTTTACACAGTAAAATCTGGGTAATAAATATCGATTTCTCTATTAATCGATTCTCATTTTTACGAACCGATATCGATTCTTAAATCTCATGAATCGATTAGTCATCCTGTTTCATTTGAATGAATGGGACATTGTATCACGGCTGTGCGCATCCAAAAAATCGCAATAATCTTTGTCCTTTGTTACTATTGATATGAAACAAAGTCTCAATTTTCTAATTACGTCCATTTTCTTTAGAAATTCAAAAACATATATAGTGTTTTGTCGCTGTGGCGTGAGATCGCTCTGGAGAAGCAGCAGCGCTGATCTCTCTTCCAGCTTAATAATACGAGTCACAGCGCCAAATAAACATGAATGAGCATCTGAAAGTGTGTTAAAGATACAGTACAACTTATCCAAATCCGGATCATGTCACATTGATTCGCTCAATCAGCGTTTCAACCGTGGAAAGACGTCAGTTAAACAGCTTGTAATCAATGTCGTCATATTTACCTCAGAAAACCCACAAACTCGTTAGTCAGCTAGAAAAAATAACTCTAGAGAGGAGCATTTTGCTAAATATATACACCATATTACATATGCATTATAATCTTAATGTTCTTCAATATTTAATGCATATTTGAATAAATCTGGCAAGTTTTTATGACAGCCACTATTTAAATGTTTATATTTCATATAATCTTCTTATTATAAAAATAAATAAAAGTGTAATTTAAGTGTTTGTATGGCTACAAAACAGTTAATTATTACCTTCATATTAGGCTAATGAAGCCTATTGGCTACAACTAGACTCCCATAGTTTACAGCATTTAAGAGATTTGATTCCCTTGAGAAAAATGGCCATTTATTGTAATTGATATCCAAAATAATCAATATTGAATCGAATCGAAATCGAATTGTGAAATTTGTCTCAATAGCCAGCCCTATCATGTAGTGTGAACCGCACAGTTCAGCCCGATGTTTAAAATCATGTAACGTGAACTAGGCTTTAGTGAGCAGAAGGGACGACTTTCAAACACACACACACACACACACACACACACACACAACTGACCCCAAATTTCTGAACGGTAGTGTATAAAAGCAATTCAGAGTGAACTCTTATATCAGGTTTGTGTGTTCTGCAGTTTCTCAGGTCAACTTTACTGTCGGCTTTTAGCAAAATCACTTTTCAAACTACAGGAGAACGAGGACGTCTGATCTCCAACAGCTGCATGTTCTCGCATTGGCCTTTCACGGATGTCGTCTCGGTGTTGTTCCTGTGTTTAGTGTGAGTGTGTGACAGGGGTGTGTTAAACGAGGGCACTAACGCTTGTTGTCTCCTTCTCCCAGAGCATGTGTGCTCCATCATCGCCTCCATGCTGAGGAACCTCAAAGGCCAGCAGAGAAGTCGTCTCCTCAGCAAGTTCACAGAGAACGACTGCGAGAAGGTAAAGATAAGACAGCTGACGCGACGCCTTATTATCTCCTGCTTCTATATTCGGCGAGAGCGCGGGCGGACGGCTAAGATTGTACAGAACACGCCGTCTAACTCATTTACTAACAAAACACAACCGTCTTGGCTATCCGTGTCGGTTATTGACTCATATTATCACATGAAAAACACTGCAGCATTTATTAATCATAATGTTCAATTAAACATTTACTAATGCATTTAGTTAATGCACTCATTCGTTCTTTTTCCTCTTTGTTCATTTTGTTTATTTATTATTTTATTAATTATTTCAGTCTACTCTTTATTATTTAAGTTTATTCTTTTGTTTGCTCTTTCATTTGGTGAAAGTTGGTTGTTTTTGCTTTCTCTTTTTTGTTTAATTAGTTTTTTATTCACTCTTTTATCAAAACGTTTGGTTTGTTCACCCATTTTCCTTTATTCTTATAGTTGTTTCATCGTTTCTTGATTTCCTTGTGTTTTGTGATTTTTGTTCACTGTTGGTTGGTTTTTCAAGTGTCATCCCCCTTTATTTTTGAATAGACATGAAAATGCACATTTGCAACTTAAATGGTTGTAAATCAAGAATGCTTTGGAATATAGACTTGGTCTTGTTTTAAAGAAGACATTTGGCAGATTTTTAAGAAATAAATTAAGAAAGTGAAACAAAAAAAATCAGAAGAATTTTAGTTTATGAAAAGGTACAATGTAAAAAAATATATTCATATTTTTGTAAAAAAAAAATATATTTTCAAAACCTGGGCTACTCTAAAACTGCAGAAAAATCAAAGCCAAAAATATGAACAAGTTGTATTTAAAATTTTAGGTTGATATCTCAAAAAAAAAAAAGCTTTCAGTGAGATTTCGTTTGGGCGCAGTACCGAACGCTTCCACTAGGTGCACAACCAGACTCCTTTAATACCCATATAAGGGCGCCTCCATTTCCATATGTGTTTTGAGTGATCTGAACCATTGTTCCCACAATTTTCATACAATTTATGAAGTAGAGATCCTATTCAGAAGTAATATGCGAAGTTCAACCTCTAAGAAACGCAGAACACGCATGCGCATTAAAGTTTCCTCCCACATCACAAATGGTGAATTTATTATTATTTTCTTTATATTTAAAACAGTTTCAGACCTTTTTTTGTAAAATAATTGAATGGATGGTATCTTTTGAACTCTTGGCATTTTCTACCTATTTTTCATGTTCATTGATATTCAAAATAAAGGTCTGAACACGCCTTAGGAGTATGAAAATATTCTTGTTGCAAATTGATAAATTACGGCTCCTCTTTCAAATGACATAGTTTGTTCCAACAATATTACTAATTGTTTTTTCTAAGATATTATTGTTTTAAAAATATAATGGCAAGCGTCCCACTTGTGGTTTTGTTCGGTTTTTGTTTCTTTCATTTAGCTAGTTTTGGCTTTTTAAAATTAATTTATTAATTCAGTCAGTCTATCATTTATTTCTTTTTGATTTTTTTTTTTTTCATCTTTTTTCGTCTATTCTTTTGTCTTTTGGTGTTTAATCTCCCTCAGTTTCGGCTCTTTCCTTTCGTTTCCCTTGTTTTGTTGACTTTCTCGTTGTTTTGGTCGTAATGTGTCCTGCGTGTGTGTTGTCCTGACTCTCTCTCTGCGGTGTTCATGCGGTTCGCTTCATCTTGTGTTATACGTCTCCTTTAGTCTCTGTCGGGGGTCTCCATACATCACCTGGACGAACACGTGTGCTGTTATCGCTCAGCAGTCACTACACTTAAAATAACCCTCACAGTCCTGCTGGGCCCTGTTTCATCACTCTGACAGGAGCAGTGCATTATTGGTAGTTTCACCAGCTAAAAGATTTCGGCCATCATGTTTTCTGTTTTCTGTCACAGGAATCGCTAAGAAAGAGGATGACATGTCTGTTTTTGTCTTTAAATAACACAAGGCCATTGGTCTTCGCCGCAGTTGAATCCGGCACGTCTTTTCTAGCTGTGGATGGTGTGTTTGTGTGGCGTTTCGGTGCATTTGTAACGTATGCTCACCCTCTGCAGGTTGACAGACTCATGGAGCTGCATTTTAAGTACCTGGAAGCCGTTCAGCTCGCAGACAAGAGGATCGAAGGAGAGAAGCACGTAAGAGTCACACACACACATTCACGCTTGATTGGCAGTATCTCCTCTGCGAGGGCAGATCTGTGTGTGAAGATAAGAGCAGACCTACCAGAATCAAACCAGTGCAGGTCGACACGCTGCTTTGTTGGTCCGCTCGCCTTTAAAACTGAACGCTGTTAAACTTTTACACCGAGCGGTGATTGAGCACACATTCCCATCAGCCCTAGAGTCTGTGAAGTCGCAACTCAACAAACACCCAAACAAAAGCCTCATCATTGGGTTGGTCTTGCTCCATTTAAAGGAGCAAGCTTGTGTTGGTGTGATCCAAATACTTCTTCAGATGTTCTCGAACTTAAAGGAGTAGTTCACTTTTAAAAAAAAACCCATGTCATCATATATATATATATATATATACAATGGACTTCATTGGGAACCAAACGGTTCAAGGTCCAAATGAGAGTTTCAGTGCAGCTTCGAAGGGCTTTAAATGACACCAGACGATGAATAAGTGTCTTATCTAGGACCCTTCGAGTCATGACTCAAAAAAAGATTTGTTCATTTTGATAAACGAGTTCGAACAGGAGAATCACGAACGCTCATCACAGAACAGAGCAAGGCGAGCATTTGTGCTTATAAAACTAAAACTTCTTTATTTATTTTTTAAATGGCCGCTCGTTTCGCTTGATAAGACCCTTATTCATCGTCTGGTGTCGTTTAAAGCCCTTTGAAACTGTATTTAAACTCTCATTTGGTTCCCATTGAAGTCCATTATATGGAGAAAATCCTGGAATGTTTTCATCAATAAACCTTAATTTCTTTTCGACTGAAGAAATAAAGACGTGGACGTCTTGGATGACATGGGGGTGAGTACATTATCAGCAAAAGTTTTTTCAAAAGTGAACTAATCCTTTAAGACCATGATGCTGCATGTTTGTTTGTGGGAAGTTAATGCAGGAACAGTCATAATTCGAGAACCGGCATCGTTTTGTTTATACTTTACAACTATAATGTTACCTCGTAATACTTCAATTATTTCTTCTTCATAATAATAATAATAATTCGTTTTTTTATTCATTAAGTCATGTATGCATATATATGACTACTGCATTCAAAAAAAATCTTATATATACCTGTATATATCAATGTACATACACCGATGAGCCAAAACATTGAGCAGTCACAGGTGAAGCGAATATCGCTGGCCACATATTAAAATCCATAATTGTAGTCAATAATTTTATCCCTTAAAACTCATCTTTGATCACCAAAATTACATGTTTAAGTGTTTTTTCCTTTAAAAAAATCATCATGCCTTAAAATATCTTGAATGTAACTCGACACCCTCGCCTCATTCTATGAATATGCAAATGAGCCCCGCCTCCGATAATCATTACTATTATTTGCGGACCGGACACGGACCCAAAACACACCCCGTCCTCTGTCAGGTGAGTCAGGTGACTGTACATGCGCGAAACCCGTTTTAATGGCAGTTTTGAGAGAAAAAAAACATTTTTTGAAATGAATTGGCTGGAAAACCTCCTCATGCGAGCGTAAAAACGTTTTTGCAATACATTTTTGCGAAATTGACGTGTTTCCATTGAGCGTATTTTCATTTCGCAATTTGCGCAAATTGAAGGGTAATGGAAATGCAGCGACTGTGGGATGATGGGAGTTGCTCTGGTGTGACTAAACGTTGCTCTAAGCATCCTCATGTCCAGTTGGTTTCCGGGTGGAAGTTCAGGAATGGTTTGAGGAACATGATGAAGAGTTCATGGTGTCCAAATCCCCCAGATCTCAGTCAAAGTGAGCATCTGTGAACCCACCCAGTTCGCTCCACCTCGCCAACCACAGGACTGGAGGATCTGCTGCTGATGAACCACAGCACGCTTCAGACACACACACACACACACACACACGACCGGCTGCATGTTAGCGGTGCTCAGTGTTTGGCTTGTCTGTGGGTCCATCAAGCCAAACGCTGAAACCATGATTTATCTTTTAGAGTTTGAGTCGTTGTATTCTTTTTTTTTTTTTAATGATGTAAAAAGTTTGTGATGTTTGTTGCAATAGTTCACAATATGATATTATTACATTATAATATAATACATAATACATTATTATTATTATTATTATTATTATTATTAAGAAGAAATGTAATAATATATAAATAATTGTAATAATATATAATAATAATAATTTATAAAATTATATATATATATATAATTAATTGTAATAATATATATATATATATATATATATATATATATATAATTAATTGTAATGATATATAATAATAATTTAAAAAATTATATATATATATATATATATATATATATATATAATTGTAATAATATATAATTAATTTATATTAAATATATAATTTAAAAAAGATTATTTTATTTTTTTAGTTGGCATTTAATTGGCATGTGGTCACAGGTGTGTGTGTGTGTTTAAAGACTTTTTTTCAGCCAGTGTTAATTAAAGTGGAGATGATTAAAGGCAGATCTTAATGGATGATAATTGGCAGGTTGGGGTGATTAATGCTCATTGTGTAACTGGTATGTGTGTTGTGTTAGTGGGTTAGGCTGTGCTGTGTGTGTGATTATACTGTATGTGTGTGTGTGATTGTACAGTGTGTGCGTGGGTGATTCATACAGTTTGCGTGCGTGTGTGTTCGTGCATTGTGTGTGAGCTGAAGGATATTGGCGTGTGTGTGTGGATGTGAGCTGGGCACTGATCAGGACTCCTGCGGCTCGTGTCTCATCCATCCTAATGTGTGTTTAAGACGGGCGTTCTGTGTTCACGGCTTCTTTAGGTTGGGTTTTCTCAACATGCTTGACATCGAGATGTCTTGAATAATAAAAAAAAGATCCCCAAACTAAGAGAAATGATCATATTAACCAACCAGTCGTCTTTCAGAGCGGATTAAGTCCATCTAGGAATATATGCAGTAATCCAAGTGGACTTTCAATGCCATTTTAACAAAGACAAGATCATCATCGGCCCCTTTAGAGACGTAATAATTTGTAAATCTAGTATAAAAATTTAGTAATTAAATGTTTTGTTTGTTTTTTTAATGTAAAAATGCTGAAAGTTTAGTGTTTTAGGGGTCGGTTAGTGTGAGGGGACAGAATATACAGTTGGTACAGTATAAAAACATGACTGTGGAGAGTCCCCATTTAGACGTGTGTGTGTGTGTGAGAGTGTGTATGGGGAAATCATTGATCATATTTCAGGTCTTTGTACAGGTGTAAAACCGTGTTGTGTGTGTGTGTATTTGTATGTTTGTGTGTGTGTGAGAGTGTGTATGGGGAAATCATTGATCATATATTTCGACCAGCTTTAGTTTCAGGTCTTTGTACAGGTGTAAAACCATGTTTTGTGTGTGTGTGTGTGTGTGTATGTTTGAGTGTGTATGGGGGAGTCATTGATCATATTTCAGATTTTTGTACAGGTGTAAAACCATGTTGTGTGTGTGTGTGTGTGTGTGTGTGTTTGAGCGTGTGTGTTTGTGTGGGGAAGTCATTGATCATATTTCAGATCTTTGTACAGGAGTAAAACCCTGTCGTGTGTGTGTGTGCGTGTGTGAGTGTGTGTATGGGGAAGTCATTGATCATATTTCAGATCTTTGTACAGGTGTAAAACCGTTTGTGTGTGTGTGTCGTGTGTGTGTGTGTGTGTGTGTGTATGGGGAAGTCATTGATCGTATTTCAGGTCTCTGTACAGGTGTAAACCTTGTCGTGTGTGTGAGTGTGTGTATGGGGAAGTCATTGATCATATTTCAGATCTTTGTACAGGTGTAAAACCGTGTGTGTGTGTGTGTGTGTGTGTGTGTGTGCGCAAGTTCCCCCTCCCCCCGCTCTGCCTCTCCTCTGCGTGTTCTTCAGGCCTGTAAATCGTGTCTGAGAGGCGGTGACAGGAATATGAGTGTGGAAATGTCCGGTCTTGTTTCACTCCCGTCGACTGAACGCACCGGCACTCCCTCCAGATGGATCCGGCGCTCCCAGCTTTCTCCGAGCGCTATAAAACTATATCACCCAAAGCAGAGCCCTTGTTTAAGGACGCCTCGGAGCGCCGTCAGCCGACCCGTCTCGCCTCCTTTTACTGCCTAATGACAGCCACAAATTCTCTCCGGATTGCATTTCCTAAACACAGACCCCATAAAACCCCCTCCGCGTTCGGTGCCATCTCGCTTTACCGCAGCACTCTTTGGGAAGGATCCTCGGAGGAAGCGTTTGGCAGGGTGTGCTGGGATTAATTTGGTGTGTCCCGTGAGACTGGATCACAGGTCCCGGCGCTGCTTTGTTCAGCCTGTCATATTAACACCTGTGCCAGCCTGCCGTTCTCCAACATGAAGTGACTAAAAATCACTCGGTTCCTGGAGGTGAAGCCGCTTGTTATTTGCACTGATGTAATTGACTTGCCGAAGGCTTTCCCTCTGTAACGAGACTCGAGTAACGAATGCGAAAGATCAACCGGTTCTGACATCCAAGTGATGGTGAACAGATTTTTTTGCACACATAAAAGTATGAAGTAAAATTCCTGAAATTAACATGTTCATTAGTGCACATTAGTTTTAATAAAATGAATGTTTGCCTTTTTAATTTTTCATTAAAATGTGATTTTACTTAAATTTACTCTCCCCCACGTCATCCGAGATGTTCACGTCTTTCGTTCTTCAGTCGAAATGATTTCGAATCTCAAAGCGTTTGATTAAGTCTTTATAAACACTAGATCTGTTCTTACGCCTACGTCCCGCTTGACCTTTCAACGTGATTATATGTAACGTGTGACGCATCACAGCTCGTGCAAGATGAGCATTTGTGGTTAAAAAGTAGAGCCCGAACGATAAAGGATTCTGAAGGCCGATACCAATACAAATATTTGTTGGTTTTAAAATCCGATATTCCGATATATCGGCCGATATTTTTTTATTTTTTTTAAGAAACGCGCAACAAAACATTAACTGATTTCCCCAACATTAGTTATTTGTAGTTATTTATGAGTTTTAACTAAAATAATATGATGATGCATTTTAAAAAGAAACTTGTTTCTTTTATTGTCACAACAGATAGTGGCATTAGCTAGCTTTGTGGTTAGCGAGTCCATGATGAGCCGTAATTTAGCAATGGATAACGTCGTACGGCAAATTGTAAAACATACATTTTCAATATAACAGGCCAAGGAGAGATGATGCGTCTCACTGCTAACTGTCACGCGCTATTAAAGAAACACATTGTCAAAAGTGTTAAACAAGAAAAAACAAAACAAGTGTTGCGTCCTCTGGTGGGCAAACTATAAAACTCCAACATTAATGACATGGTTCAAGCGTGTTTCGTTCGTTTTTATTTTATTTTTGAAATATTCATTTATCGGCCATTATAACTGCCGATACCGATAGTTTGGAAAATGCCTAATATCGGCCGATAAATCGGTCTGGCTCTATTAAAAAGTATATAAACATTATTTTTTTTTATAAAATAGCGGATGGTTTGTCTAGGTAAGACTGTTATTATTCGGCTGGGATCGTTTTGAGACTTTGAAGACCTTTAACATGTTGGACCCCATTGGAGAAAAATCACAAATAATGATTGGTTTGAAAAGGAAGAGCCTCTATTGAGTTGCTCTAAAGGAGGAACTTGACCTTCATCCTCATGCCCGGCTCAAAAATCCTATTGTTTACCGGATTAAATCACAGTCTGTTCTTAGAAATGCAGTGAAAGCATCTATATTTCCAGCAGAACATCTGAATGGTGTTGGCCAATCTAATTCTCCCAGAAAGCCTCTCTCAACGATGTAAGCCTGTGTTCTGTGTGCCTTCAGCAACCCGTGTCCGCTGTGCACTTCAGCTCTCGCCAAGCTGCTGTTTCTGCAGCGTTCTCAAGCCTTTCTGTTCATGTGCTTCCCAGTGTTTTATGCTGGAAAAGATCTGAATCCCCTGGAGAGAGGCCAGTGTCAATCGCCGCAATTATAGCATTCAGCTAATGCCAAATGTCTTTGTCCCTTTAGATTCGGCTGCAGGTGCTAAAAAGCTGAAATCTGTGAAAAAGCAGCCTTTTAAACTGATCTGAGATCAGCTCCCACGACATTATCCTGAACCTTTTCTAACAGGAGGAGAACACATGGAGCTGCATGGCAATATACTGCTCTGAATGGGATTTCCTTGCAAATCAATATTTATTTATTATGAGTCTACTGGTCATCATTTTATGATCTCTCTATTAGGGCTTCGCGATATTGAACAGAACTAGTTTTTCCGCAATCTATTATTATTATTAGAATTTATTAGGATTAACCCTTTGAGATGTATCATCTCGTTTTCGAGGGGTCCTTACAGTGAAACAATTAGGATTAGCAAAAACATAACAAAATTACATATTAGGTATGAAAAGATACACAAATTTTCAATGGATGAATAGAATAGCTAGACTTGGAAACAATTAATCATTCAAGAGTGAGTACTGAGTAGGGTGATATGTATCGATATATATCTTTAAAAAAGTATGAATTTTGAGTGCCAAATCCTTGTAAAATTTGAACAATTTAGGAAAACTTGCGAGAAAAATGCGAGTGTTCATACTTGGGTTTGTCTAAACCAAGAAGCAGCTTTCAGAAACCATAAAGTTGAACAAAAATAGCCCACTAAATTTCATTGGCCAAATTCCCACAGTTTTGTCACCAATTCATTGACAATAAAATAATAATAATTTATTGTGATTAATATTAAATAGAAACAATATATACCAACTGCAAAATATATTGTAATAAATTTTTTTAATTTTTCAACAGTAAGCATTTTTTGGCATTTTTTTATTATTATTAAATAGAAAATTAAAGAAATATATTATAATAATACTATTGTTCTGTAATGTGTAAAAAATCGAGTAATAAAAATACTACTAATTTTTACTGTAATATAAAAAAATGAGTAATAAAAATACTACTAATATTTACTATAATATAAAAAAATGAGTAATACAATTATTAATTTATTCATTTTCAAATGTTAAACCATCAAGCTTTTATTTTGACGGGTTGCTGCCATTAAAAATATGCACTGTGTATGTAAAAAATATTTACATGCTAAAACCGCTTCACTCAGAAACCGGTAGCGTATAGATGTATTATATTAAAACACAGCCTTGCACTAAGCAATAATAGTATGAATTAATTTTCAGTAATCTCTGTTTGTGCTGCTCAGGATATGGTGCGGCGTGGCGAGATTATCGATGACGCGATGGACGACGAGTTTTACCTGCGCAGGCTCGACGCCGGACTCTTCGTTCTTCAGCTCATCTGTTACATCATGGTGGAGATGTGCAGCGCTGGCGTTCCTCAGGTGCGTCACACACAACCCTCGTCACACAGGCATCGTCTCAGGTGGAATTAAAGCTCAATCCTGTGTGTCTTCTCCTCCAGTTACAGCAGAGAGTCCATCAGATCCTCAATCTCAGGGGAGGATCCGTCAAAATAGTTCGGCATATAATGAGAGGTAAGATTATAAATGATATTGTGAGATTATCAAAATGCTAACATCAACATTTAAAGAGAAATTATATTTTGTATATTAAAATGAAGGCTATTTTAATTACTATGATTGTGATCTTTTTGCACTGTGACATAAATGAAAGATTATTCACTTAAAGTCCCCATGAAATCAAAATTTGGCTTTTAACGTGCTTCAAAACTGATAAAATGTGCATTTAGCATTTAAAACTTAGTCTTTCACTTCACCCATATGGATCAATAAGTGTAATGACATCACTCTGCACTTCAGCTTCTAAATATATTTTTTTGTCCAATCGAATGCTCTCTAGAATCTGAAGCTCCGCCCCCTACATTATACATAGACGCTGAAGCTGCAGCTGATTACTATCTTCTACCTGATGACTGGCACATAGTGCACTATATAGGGGATAGGGAACGATTCAGGATGGATGGATAGATAGAGAGAGAGAGAGATAGATGGATGGATGGATGGATGGATGGATAGAGAGATAGATAGATAGATAGATGGATGGATGGATGGATAGAGAGATAGATAGATGGATAGATAGACAGATAGATGGATGGATGGATGGATGGAGAGATAGATGGATAGATAGATAGATAGACGGACGGACGGACGGGTGGATAGATAGATAGATAGATAGATAGATAGATAGATAGATAGATAGATAGATACATAGATAGATAGATAGATAGATAGATAGATAGATACATAGATAGATGGATGGATGGATGGATGGATGGATGGATGGATAGATAGATGGATAGATGGAAAGATAGATAGAGAGATAGTTAGAGAGATAGAGAGATAGATAGTTTGGTCATTATATGAGGCCTTGCAAACCTTCAGCACTCTTAGTTTTGAGACTCGGTTCTCTCTGCAGTCCGGTGTGTGTAAAAGCGTAACAGTATCAGGAGGATTGTGTGAAGCGGTTGAAGAACACACTTCCGCGGGCGATCAGCTCATTCCCTGTTGCTAAAGCAAAGGGTTTGCTGTCCGCTGCAGTGCTGCTCGCTAGCGGCATATTTCACTCGCTCTCTCTCTCTCTCTTGAGCGAAATTACTTGTTCGGCTTCGCCCACTCTTCAGCCCAGAGCACCTTGATTAAGTCTTGACAGCTTTCTGTTTTTCTCTCTCTCCCTCCCTCGTTTTAAGCACTACTCTTTCATACTTCATCCAGTATTTCTCTCGGGAAGAACCCACCTCTGCTAGATTTTTGTTTTTTATTAAAGTTTAGTGAACATTGTGTCTGGAGGTCATTTCGTGATGTTGTTTTACATCCGAATGATGAGGACTGGATATGTTTGTGATTTGTGTATTTTTTATTTCGCCATTAAGTTTCCTGATCCTTGCAACTTAAAGGGATACTCCACTTTTTTTTGGAAATAGGCTCATTTTACTCACTCCCCCAGAGTTCAACAGTTGAGTTTTACCGTTTTCGAATCCATTCAGCCAATTTTTTGATATTTCGAAGAATATCAGTATCAGTAACCAGACTGTTTCTGGAATCATTGACTTCCATAGTAGGAAAAAAATATACTATGGAAGTCAATGAGACCAGAAACTGTCTGGTTACTGACAAAAAATCGGCTGAATGGATTCGAAAACTGTAAAACTCAACTGTTGAACTCTGGGGGAGTGGTAAAATGAGCCTATTTCCAAAAAAAGTGGAGTATCCCTTTAAGGCCTGTTCACACAGGGACGAATTTCGAATTTTGGGACGAATTTTTTGTGGTCAAATTTATGTCTGATCTGGACAATCAATCTATGCAACTTTTCAAAAGCGGTTGGTTTTCCATCTTCACTACTGTAAATTTAAAGCGTTTGATGCTGTAGATATTTCCCCCCAGTGTACCTGATTGAAATCTCAAACCCACTGGAAGCCTTGGTTGGGATTAGTCGCGGTTTGTGGTGTCCTTCAGACTCTGAGATTGGCGTGTGGTGTACATGTGAAGGGTTTAATCCGAGCCGCAGGTCTGGACGATCTCAGCTGCTGGAGGAGTGTGTGTGTGTGTGTGTGTGAGAGTGTGTCCCAGCAGCTGGTGTGGGCAGATCTCTGCTGAGAAATTGAAGATTTCACCTGCCCTCTGTAGCAGCTGTGCCCGTGTCTGAGCCGTGTCAGAGCCGTGCCCGGGCGTCGTGCCCGCAGGTCTCTCAGTTCTGCAAATGTGCTTACAGCGTATTAAAGGCAATCACGGGAAAAAATGAAAACAAATGTTACACGAGGAATCGGACAGGTTGCGTTTGCTCTGCGGTTTAACTGTTATTGCAGTTTGTTTTCTGGATTGACTGATGGAAATTTCCCATTTCATTTTCTGCAGCATCGGAAAATGGTGAATAAATCTATCTGTCTACCTTTCTGTCTATCTATCGATCGTTCTATCTATCCATCATCTATCATTCTATCTATCAATCGTTCTATCATCTACCGTTCTGTCTATCATTTTATCTATCCATCCATCATCTATCGTTCTATCTATTTATCAATCATTCTATTTATCTATCGTTCTGTCTATCATTCTATCCATCCATTATCTATCTATCTATCTATCTATCTATCTATCTATCTATCTGTCTGTCTGTCTGTCTGTCTATCTATCTACCGTTCTGTCTATCTATCGATCGTTCTATCTATCGTTCTATGGATCGTTCTATCCATCCATCCATCATCTATCTATCTATCTATCTATCTATCTATCTATCTATCTATCTATCTATCTATCTATCTATCTATCTATCTATCTATCTATCTATCTATCTATCTATCTATCTATCTATCTGTCTATCTATCTATCTATCTATCTATCTATCTATCCATCCATGGATCGTTCTATCCATCCATCATCTATCTATCTATCTATCTATCATTCTATCTATCTATCAATCCATCCATTCATCATCTATCTATCTATATATCTATCCGTCTATCGTTCTACTGTTCTACCGTTCTGTCTATCCATCCATCCATCATCTATCATACTATCTATCAATCGTTCTATCATCTACCGTTCTGTCTATCATTTTATCTATCCATCCATCATCTATCGTTCTATCTATTTATCAATCATTCTATTTATCTATCGTTCTGTCTATCATTCTATCCATCCATTATCTATCTATCTATCTATCTATCTATCTATCTATCTATCTATCTATCTATCTATCTATCTATCTATCTATCTATCTATCTATCTATCTATCTATCTGTCTGTCTATCTATCTACCGTTCTGTCTATCTATCGATCGTTCTATCTATCATTCTATCTATCGTTCTATGGATCGTTCTATCCATCTATCTATCTATCTATCTATCTATCTATCTATCTATCTATCTATCTATCTATCCATCTATCCATCTATCCATCTATCCATCTATCCATCTATCCATCTATCTATCTATCTATCTATCCATCCATCCATCCATCCATCCATCCATGGATCGTTCTATCCATCCATCATCTATCTATCGTTCTATCTATCATTCTATCTATCGTTCTATGGATCGTTCTATCCATCCATCCATCCATCATCTATCTATCTATCTATCTATCGTTCTATCTATCAATCCATCCATCTATCTATCTATCTATATATCTATCCGTCTATCGTTCTATCGTTCTACTGTTCTACCGTTCTGTCTATCCATCCATCCATCATCTATCGTTCTATCTATCAATTGTTCTATCATCTACCGTTCTGTCTGTCATTTTATCTATCCATCCATCATCTATCGTTCTATATGTTGTCGGGTGTTATTGTTAATTTGCTGTAGTTTCAGCTAATGGCGTTTCCCAGATAGAAAACCGCTTCTACGCAGGAAATCGCTGGCGAACCCAGGCTCATCTGCTGAGTTTTGCTGCAGAAACTCTGAAATGAAAACGCCTACAGAAGCCTTGACGCACTCCAAGGCCACGTCTGAGTCACAGGGACTGTGTCACTGTGTTGTGAGCGTGACCTTGCGTGTGTACTGGTATCAGTGGGAAGCTCCTCTTCAGTGGGATGAGTTTTCCAGCATCTCGCAGCTCATAATGGATAATCCTCTCAAATCTTCCAGCATGCAGACTCCCTCAATCCTCGCTCTGTGTTTCCAGCCACTTTCTCCAGCCCTCGGGCTTCTGTTTTAATGTGCCACTGTGCTTTTTCTTCCTCTTATTGATTTATTTATTTATTTAGTGTTGGGTTTGATCCTCTGTCCCAGGGCTTGAGCAAGGCTTAGCAACTAATCCGAGAGCATGTCTACCTTTACACGCTTGCCTCTTGTGGTGTACACTTCAAATCAAAATGGACCCGATTTCCTTTCTTGATGCACTTTCCTGTCTTATTGTGAAGGATTTATCAATGCTGGTTATTTTAAATAATGGCGTTCCTATAGCTCAAATTGTTGAGCATGTCGCCAAGGTCATTGGTTTGGTTCTTTACAAATGCAAGAACTTAAAAAATGTAAACTGTACCTTCAATGCAAAGTGTTTTGGAAAAAAGCAAATGTCAAATGCATAAAGGGGCGTTAATAATCTTTAAACCGTTCCCATTATGCTTTTTAACATTTTCAAGTTTCTTTAGTGTAATATTTAGGGCTGCGCCCGCTGAGTTTCAGTTCATTTTTGTGACGTGCTTCAGTTCACGAAAACCAAGATGGCAGAAAGTGCTTCTTGTTTGTTTTCTTTATTTTATAAATGCACATTTTGTTATTGTGAGTTTACACAAATTAAAATAGTTTGGAATGAGGTATTACTCTTATCTGTACGACTAAAAATGACAGAGTAGTTTAAGTTATTAAAATAAACTAGCAGACAAAAATGCTAGTGAATGCGCTAGCTTCCACACTCCACATAAAAAACTTGGATATACGCCTATAATAGTGCACATTTATCAAGGTTAATACAAATAAATTTAATAAAGTTGCTGCTACTTGCATGTTTCAAATGATAAGCCATATTTGAGGTCGATGCATGATAGGTGAACGTTTAGGGTCCTACCGTCTGTCCTTCACGGACCTGAAACGCCTCCATTGTAGTCTTGATTTTCCTTCCGGGAATAAACACGTCACAATATTCCTCATTTAAATAATTCATACGCAGAATAAAGGGGCGGGGCCTGGTTGAGTTAGTTAGTAGTGTGATAAACTGGTGGTTATGAAAAGGGGCGGGACATTTCCCAAACACACTCGAAGCGATTGACCAATCACAACACTGCTCCAGCTGACCAATCAGAGCACAGTGTGCTTTTCAGGAGGAGGGGCTTCATAGAGACAGGAACTAAACAGAGCGTTACTGGCAGACTGGGAAGAGAGGAGCCGCAACAATGGAGAATATGAGGAAAATAATGTGTTTTATGAACATTCAGGCATGAAAACCTGTTCTAGTAGAGCCTAAAAACAAATCAAGATATAGATCCATTTTAAAGGAATTATCAGACAAATGACTGATTTTTTATTATTTATTTAATTTTTTCTCGCCCTCATGTAGATGCCTACCTGTATGCTCTTATTTTTTGTATTGAACAAACAGTGAGAATTTAGTTTTTATGGTTCCTTTCCCCTTTTTTGAGGGAGGAACAAATTCTAATCGTTATTCATTGATAGTCGGGTTGATCAGTGACGTCAAACCTGGCTTTTTCAGATGCTACTGCCATTTCAGAGCTTCAGTGGACAACAATAAGGTCTCTTAAACTCAGTCGAGGAGTGTTGCAAGTGCCCTCACTGCGCTCATAAAAGTCTCATTTTAAGCATATGTTGCCTTTATCGTAGTGTCTGTGGCCCTATGAGCTCTCGGGCACCGATCCAGCTCTCTGCAGGTTATAAGAAACCAGAGTGTCCCGAAATAGCCAGACGTCAATCAAAACGGCAGATTTGATCTGACTGAGGGACACGCTCTCAACGGCGCACATCAAACGGCCACGGATCTTAAAGCTATTTGCCGGTACTTCTTAAATCCCGGTACCTCAAACCCAGAACTGCACACTTTAGCTTTTTCTAAAGTCATTTTTCCATCCATGGCTCATGCATGACGAAGGAGGTCTGAAAATAAACTCTAGTGGGCTGTCAAGTGATGTGTGACAAATTTTTTAAAAATACTTTCAAGGATGCAAAGTCTCACTTTGATTTTTTTATTTTTTGGGGATTAAAGTATGCAGCCTCTCCTTTGAGACGGCGTTAGCGAGGGTTTCTTAGCAGGGATGGTTTATGTACATGAAATTTATCCAAATTACTAAACATCCTGTTTCTTCTTTCCTCTCGTTTTTCCAGAATATGCAGAAAATATTGGCGACGGCAAGAGCGAGGAGTTTAAGGAAAGTGAGCAGAAGAGGATTATGGAACTACTTGAGACCTTCTAAAAATCCGGCTGGAGCTCGATGTGTTTTTCTTAGTAGCATTTTTCCGTGGTAAGGTTGACGACTATGTGATGCTACGTGGATTTTGACTTTCATCGTCATCCTGTCCTGACTTCTTTAAAGAAGCTGAGAAGGAAAAATTTGCGTGGCTGATTGTATCCCAATAGAATGTTGATATCTGACACATTTTGTTTGTTTATAGTTGTTTTTTTTTAAGGATGGATATTTTGTGTCAGAACAACTTACATTTTCTTGTAATAAAAGTTTGTGCTTCGGTTTTTTGGTGCGGTTTCCTTAACTAGATTTCATAGATCACCTTCCAGAAGAGTTAATGTCTCATTGGACCAATTCAGGCAGGGAACAACTCTTGTGCTGCTGAAACATCATTTAGGAAAATGTCGTGTTTATGACTCTTTTCTCCACTCCAGCGCTCCGGCGATGAGCTGATTAAGCGAAGACTTGTGTCTTTTCTCTCTTTTCAGTCTTTTGTTTATCATTTGATCATTTACGCACAGGCACAACCTTGAGGCGGATGGGCTACAACAGCAGAAGACCCCACCGGGTACCACTTATCTCCACTACAAATTTGAGGCTACAATTTGCAAGAGCTCACCAAAATTGGACAGTTGAAGACTGGAAAAATGTTGCTTGGTCTGATGAGTCTCGGTTTCTGTTGAGACATTCAGAATTTGGTGTAAACAGACTGAGAACATGGATCCATCATGCCTTGTTCCCACTGTGCAGGCTGGTGGTGGTGGTGTAATGGTGTGGAGGATGTTTTCTTGGCACACTTTAAGCCCCTTAGTGCCAATTGGGCATCGTTTAAATGCCACGGCCTACCTGAGCATTGTTTCTGACCATGTCCATCCCTTTATGGCCACCACGTCCCCATCCTCTGGCTACTTCCAGTAGGATAATGCACCACGTCACAAAGCTCCAATCATTTCAAATGGGTTTCTTGAACATGACAATGAGTTGACTGTACTAAAATGGCCGCCACAGTCACCAGATCTCAACCCAATAGAGCATCTTTGGGATGTGGTGGAACGGGAGCTTCGTGCCCTGGATGTGCATCCCACAAATCTCCATCAACTGCAAGATGCTATCCAATCAATATGGGCCAACATTTTTAAGCACCTTGTTGAATCAATGCCACGTAGAATTAAGGCAGTTCTGAAGGCGAAAGGGGGTCAAACACAGTATTAAGATGGTGTTCCTAATAATCCTTTAGGTGAGTGTATGTATATATGTATAGGCCTATGTTGCAGTTGCTTTAGATTTGATCTTTCTCTTTCCATTAGAGGAATCGACTGCTGTGATTCTAATGGCCATTAATTAGATGTTTGTCCAGTGGTGATGAGCCAGACATTCAAAATCCCTTGCTAATAGCAGGCTTGCTGAGCTAGCGTAAAGATGCTACAACTCTCTCATTTTCTAACCTCTCGTTAATTTACAATCCCTGCCTCTCTCTCCCGCGGGAGTTAGCGTATGTATCGCCCCGGCCAGGGAAACGTTCTGCCGTATAGAGACAGTTTGCTTTCTAAGCTCTCCTTCAGTATGGACAGTCTTTAGCTGAAGGTTGAGAATGATTGTTAAAGCTCTAAAGCCAAATTGAATCAATCCAGAGGAGTTCTTCGACAGAGCAAACGGGGGGCCATTACATTGGATTTATACGCACTGGAGGGCCACCGCTTTAACACAGACATTATGAAGGGAAATTATTATTGTAGTAACAAAAACATCTCGTGTGGCTCCGGGGCCTTGATGAATCGGCTTCGTTTGACGTGTAGAGAAGGACGGCGCTGCATTTCTCCAGCTAATTAAGTGCCTCAGTCTCATTACAGCGGCACTTTATCAGACATCGACAGATCGAGGCCCCTGTGGTCACCGCCGCTCGCCCTACACCGGCTTCCAAGCCCGTCCTACAGTCAAAACTAAAATTATTTAGACTTCATTTTTTATGTTTTTTTTTTTTTACTAGTGGGTGCAGGACACTATGAGGATAGTAAAATAAAGTAAACTGTGAAATATTACCCACAAATTCTTCACAGTTACTACTAGTAAACAAATTTGGGATCAATGACCCATGTTTTGGTTCAGTGTTTTTTAACGCTCTTTTTACACACAGACTGAACAACATGAAGGATTACTTGGTAATAGTTTGAGCTAAACTGGTATTATCTAATTTAACAGCTGACAGATATTCAACATAATTCCTGTGTGAGAGTCTAACAGAAGGACGGATAAAACCGGTGAAATATCAACTGATCCGAGAACTCGTATAATTAACATCTTCTAAACTATAGCGAAGTGTGAGAAATGTTGAAGGAATCCGAGTACATTTTGGTTTGACTGTACATGCACCAGTTAGACCAGTCAAAGACCCTTGTTTAGACCCGTTTTCCGTGATAACACCTTGTCCTTTAGCCCCGGGACAAGTGCACTTTCTCCGCACGTTCTCTTGTTTATCCATCGGCCTTGTCCTCGGAGGAGCTCCACTTTCCCCCGCTCCCGCCTGATGCTTCTGGCATATTAAATATTCTCTGGCTGTCCTTTCCGTGCTTCCATTGGCGTAGCACAGCTTTATTTGTGAGATCTCTGTATTTCCCAGCGTCTCTGGAGACCAGTGATTTCCCGCTAGTTTTTGTTGTTACCAGGGAGATGGTTTTCAGAGAGAGGGAGGCGTAAATACTGTAGAGGAATCCCGACAATTGGAGGAGGTGATGTGCGACAGTTACCCATCTGTTGAATTGTACATCATGATGAATAGTATGTGCTGAGAACATTATTGATGCCTCTCTGCCAACGCATCAAACTTGCAATGCAAATGAGCGGTAAGTAGAGAACAGGGCGAGCGCCTGGCGCGCTTCAAGGACACGCTCATTACCGTAGCCAAGCTTGTCGCTAGCAAATGCCAATCACTTTCGTCTGGTTGGTTTGCAGAGGCCGCGGCGACTCACGCAGAGCAACATCTGCTTCCACCCTCCCTTCCTCTGAAATCACCCATATAAAACTCGGATCGTTATTTGCATTTTGAATTGACGGGAAGGGCAGGTATCCCAGCACGCATCTCTTATCAGTGATTATGACACCGGCGCGCTAACGGTGATTCAACAGCAATTTCACAGCTCAAAGAGCTCGGAATAATTGTCTTTTTATGAGTGATTGAGTTGAGCTCGGCGAGCACTGATTTTCACCTCTTTGCATCGGCTCAAATGATACGATCCTGTGGCGGGAATGTTCTTTTTTTTTTTCCATTTTATAGTCTCGCTATTGTGCAGGTCACAGGGAAAGGTTGGATTGAGTCATGAAGAACTTAGTAGGTCAGTAAGAAGTTGGATATTAACATTCCCTGAGTTTTCTTTTTTTTATATCTTGACAAAAAGTAGTGGTGTCAAGGTGCTTCCTATATATATACAGTATACACATGTGTGGGCCTTTTTAGTCACATTCAACCGTGAAACTACTCTTATGGGTTTAAGGGCATTTTCATATCTGAAAGTCCAAACCAAAGTTCACTTTTTGATATTTTATACTTTCAGAAAGTTTTGGTTGTGTTTCACACTGCAATTATGCGAGCGCACTAAAGAACTTTATGTAATATACTTGCGTCCTGTCCTCATCATCTATGTGGGCTGCATCTTGATATTGATTGGTTTGTAAATGGACGTGCGTCTGACGTCAGCGTGTTGTCAATTCGTTGGGTAACTGACAACATGAATGAACAGACGCATATTGTTGCAACTATATGGTTATTTTTATGGCATAATTACCTACAGCACCAACTAGACACAGGGCTAGTTCAAATTCGCCAAGTGAACGTCCTCATCGTGCAAACTTTTTATCGTCACCGGCAGGAAAGGAGGAGAAGACTCTAAGTTGACTTCTTATTATGTCAACAGACCATACCGTCTCTCCCATGTGCTACACGGCACATTTCTCCTGTCACCTTCTGTTTTTTGGCTTTTTGGGAACCATCAGAACTTCCTGTAAAAGGTTTGAAAGTCCGAACCATACAGAAAGGCTTTCACACTAGAACGAACCAAACGTTTGTTCGGTTTGTTCCGGACCCGAGACTACCTTTTATTTACTGACCAAATTTCATCTGTTTGGTCCGGACCGGGGGAGGTTTCACACCTGTAATTTTGATTCGGACCAAACTGAAAAGTCCGAAAGTCCGGACCAAACAAGGTAGGTGTGAAAGGGCCCTAAATGTCATGAATCCATTTTGTTTTTCTGTGCATTTTTACTTGAGGTTTGGTATCTATGCAACCAAATATTCTGTAAGTATTATATTTTTATTAATTATCGAGCTTAAACAGCCTTTACATCATTGACTATGTTCAGAATAGCGTAATAGTACTTTTACTGTGTTCAATACATTATATTATGCAATTGTTTATGCCTTTTCTGATTGGTATCCAAAGCACGCTGTGATTATTGTGTTCCACAATGCGCTTTACTTCACCATGTTCAGCGTGGTTAAAGGCCTAGAGTAGAGTTCATGTTTTTTCATTTTCAATTACTCCTACTCATTCAATTAGTAATATGATAACTCAATTTGTTACATTTAACATGCAGTCAAACTACATTTAGTCAGACACCTTGCTTACATAAATGAACTGTCCTGCACCCACTAGCAAAACAATATCAAAAGTGAAACATGGTGTCTGAATAAATTTTTTTGACTGTATTTATACCAATTTGATGATTGTAAAATATATGCACAATTGCAGAATTTAAATAGTTCACATAAAAATCATTTACTCGTTCTCATTTCGTTTCAAATCTGTATTTCTTTCCTCTGCAAAAAAACATTGATAGAGATTGTCTTCTTTTGTGAGGAACTAAAGTCAGTCATACAGGCTTGGAACAACATAAAGTTAGTTAATGATGACATTTTCATTTTTAGGTGAACTATCCCTTTTATCAGACGGATCACTTAAGTTAATCAGCCAGTCATTAATATTAATAACATAATATCCTTCAAACATTATGAGCGCAACAACATACTTGTTGGACAACCCTTGTTTGAGATGTTTATCCTTTCATATTCCATATTGTTAAACACAATATGTTTATAAAAAAGTAGGCAAGATTCAGTTCAAGATACTGAAAAAGTGCTCATTAATCTAATTTTGCTGCCAACTATTTGGGCCTATCAATATCATATTTGTTCATGAAATAAACCCTCTACATTTAAAAAAATAAGTAAAATTTACCTCAGAAACACTTTCAAACGGAATTTTACCGCCACCCGCGATGACCGTTGATCTTTGACCGTTTGCGCGACGCTTCGCAGTTATAATTCTCTTCATAATATTATTCCGCCTGATTGAAATTGCCCAATGACAGCCGCCGCACTCCCGCTCCTGGTGCTACATCCCTCCGCCGCGTTGGTTAGATCCGGGGAGTTTCTCTTCGTGGAGAATCAAATCGCATCAGTGGGCGACTGCAAACACACACAGCCTCCTCTCATCCTCTCCTACCGCTGCCATCCGGGACAAAATCCACCAGTAAACACTCACCACACCTGGATCTATCTCTTAAAGCCGTCTATTTTCACCTGATGTGAGAGAGTGTTTCACAGGGAGCAGTGATGGGCGCGTTTGGAGTGATCCTGAGGAGTTTACATTGTATGGGACTCTATATCCAACTTAGTGCCAGTCTCAGGCAAGCTGGAAGCGACGACGTGGAGAACCACATCTCCAGTAACGGTAAGATTTGTGGGATCGATCCGGTCCTGTACTCGAAGATTCACGGGTTTGAGGTTCGTAACGGGTGTAATTTGAAGCCGAAACGCGCGCAAACGGAACAATGATGGAGATGCGCAGAGCAGTTCATCTCACACAGTCGAGACCACACAACTGCACTGTGTTATTGACAGGTGGTACCATGGTATTTGATGGTGATATCATGGTACTGGATAATTACCTTATATACAATGGCACTTTAAGGGATAACTTCAACGAATCTCGTGCTATTGCCATCATTGGTGTTAGGTGGTGATTGCTTGGTAGGAAACTGTCTATCATATTGGCTACTACTACGGTCCTTTAAGGTATTTCAAACAATACCACTATATTGGACTAATCTATAATATGGTAGCTTATTATCATAGTTAAAACACGGTGTTTCCATTCTGTGGCTTTTTAACCATAGTCTTGTGGCTGTTCTGTTTCACTAGTGTTAAATGATGATCTATCCTACTGTGGTACTGAATGGTTTCTGTATTTATAGCCATGATATAAGCTTTATGGTTATGTCCAGAAATATTATTCTGCGGCTTTTCAACCTTATAAAAAGTATTATGGGCCAACGATGACAAAGGCAGTGTTTTAAAGGCAATTTAATGATGTCGTAGTGGTGATATTATATTTATAGTCTCCAAAAAACACGGATTTGCAATGGTTAAAACAAGATGTTTCCATTCTATTACTTTTTTATTTTGATACTTTAACATTAACTATAGGCTACTGAATGATTGCCATATTCATGTTTATTTTATCGATATAGTAGGCTAGGGTCTGTGAAAACATGGTTGAAATTTGGTGGTAGTTAACCTATCAGATGTTGCTTAATAATTATCATATTCATACCTTCATTTTGTTATATCACTTGTTTTATGGGTTATATACCTCGGAACTACTTTGCATTGCTTTAGTGAACTTAAGATGTCTTCCTTTTTAGCCAAATTAAGTTGCATGTGATTTTTTTTTAAAGGCCTATTTCTTATTTGCAAAAGAAACATTTTTTTTCTTATTTTTTTGTTCTAGCCATAGTGCCTGGATATTGAACATCCTTCAAACTATATATATATGCATTGGGAAATGGTATGGATATTTCATAAATGCCTATTCTGTATTCATTGAAGAAGTTTTTTTGAATTGCACGAACAATAGATGACTAATGCAATGAATAAAGCAGTGCTGATGAACCCAGGCATGCATCATGCTGATGAAAGAGTTCACACGCTGAATTGTGGGTCGCTCACCATGAAATTAAAGGGCAGAATGTGATCAGAGCTGATATTCATGAGGAATATTAAGAGGGCCAATATAGTGGGATCGGGAAACGGATCTGGCCTGGACTTTTCTATGATCTTAGGATGGATTTATAGAGTTTTTAACTAAGACGGTTTCCTTCCAATGGAGAGATTAGGATCATTTTTTTGTTTGTTTTGTTGATTCACCCAAGTGTTCATGGGTAGACATGAATTTAGGCCCATTAATTCCTATGGTTTTCTACTCATGAAGGCTTGTTTGTCTTGAAAATAGTCATAGTGCAAAACAATAGACTCTATTTTCTTAATGCAGAATAAAAATGCATTGTTCTTCCCTTCGGACTGGCCATGTTCTGGTGAGATTCCCCCAATTAGGTCGGCCTGATTGTGCTATTGTTCATTTTTCATCTAAAACAGAACCGGTTCCAGCGTCTCGGGAGTGATGGACAGCTTAACGTGCTTGTGTTCAGGACCTGTGTGTTAGTCTCGCTGCCGCTGGGAATGCGGTGGCCTGCCGTAACGAGGCTTAATTAATGTCAACAACAACTTAAAACCTCTGTTTTCCTCTGACCTCACAGTAATGAAACAAAGAGCGCAGACCTCGCCGCAGAGCACCACACATCAGGTGAATAGCAATGGCGGAATCTCATTTTCTACGCCAATAGAGTTTTAATTCACACACACACACACACTGTGTTTCTAAACATCCGGTTGTCTTTGACTGTCTTCAATCATGGCTGAAGTGCTGCCTGTCTTCAAGATGTAGTCAACATGAATTCAATATTCACCTTGTACGCTTCCTCGGCTTATGAAAATCAAGTCCCATTCTTTGCTTTGTTTCACTGTTTTGGATTGTGAATGCGGTTTCATGTTGATTTTAAGCAATCGTTTTTCAAAGTTTGTTTGGTGGATCTTAAGATCCTTAAAAAAGTTCATCAGAAAAGTTATTTATTTGTTGTGTTCTTTTAGACCTTTTCTATTGATTGGCGAATAAGATTGATGATCTGTGAATCACAAGATCCTCAAAAAACATACATTTTTCAGATTATTTATTTATTTTGTCATTTATTTTAATTTATATTACACTATTTATTAAATTCTAATATTTTTTATTGTGGTTTTCCAGACTTTAAGCATAATAAAGTTAAACAATCCTCAAAAACTAATAAATTCTTTAGAATATTTATTTATTTTACATTAATATTTATGTTTATTAATTGTATCTTTTTGCTTATTTATATATTTTGTGGTTTTCCAGCATTAATCTTTCAAAGGGTTTGATTTGTGAATAATACATTCTTACAAATTCAGAATATTTTCTTTTATTTTGTTGATTTTTATTTTATTTTTTTCAGACTTTAACCATTGATCTTTCAGAGAGGTTAACTTTTGAATCATAATATCCTTAATAAAAACAAATCAATTCTGTTTAGAATATTATTTATTATTTAATTTCATTTTACGTTATTTATTGATTTATGTTTATTTTTCGCGGTTTTTCCAGACTTTAAGCATTGATCTTGAATATTTATGTAGTTGTTAACTTATTTTACCTTTATTTATAATTTTTTTGGTCGTGGTTTTCCAGACTTGATCTTTCAAAGAGTTCGACTGGTGAATCATAAGATCCTCAAAAAGGATTTGTTAATAATTTTTTTGTACTTTTTCCAGAGTAAAGGTGGATAATGCAGGTTTTGACTTGGACAAAGGCCTGTATTCAGTGGGAATCTGTCTGGACTGTCATTTCTTCAGCTCTAGGCTGGTCAGGGATCAGTGTTTTGTCTTCGGCCGTTCAGCGGTCGCACAGTGACCGCTCACACTCATCTCAGCTCCTCTAATTCTCTGTGGAGCGTTGTGTTTCTCCTCTCAGTGTGTGTCCGGGTGAAGCGCTTGATCGTGATGTGCTATAGAAGATCAAGGACCAGCGAGGATGGAGAAAGTCATTTTGTTAAAAGCTGTGGGACTATTGGAGATCGTCTTCTCGTAGAAGCTTAAAGGCAGAGTACGCAATGTTTTTCATAAACACTTCTTTGTTACACTGTTTGAACCTCTCTTCACACCCTGATAGCAAATTAGCAATAATAGAAGTGGTCTAAACATTAAAGGAGTAGTTCACTTTAAAAAAACTTTTGCTGATAATTTACTCACCCTCATGTCATCCAAGATATCCATGTCTTTCTTTCTTCAGTCGACATCTTGGATGATGTGGGGGTGAGTAAATTATCAGCAAAAGTTTTTTTAAGTGAACTAATCCTACTCAAAATGCATGAGAGTCAGGCCAGAGCTCTTTAAGGTGCTCGTGTTCATTATTACTGTAATCTTATGTGCTTTGAGACATGAGGTAGTTTAACGCGGTCTCTGCTGTGTGTGTGTGTGGGTGTGTTCATGTGTTTTGAAGGAGACATGGCTTTGGAGACACTTTGCGATCTTTTGCTTTTAAAGCCGGTTTGCTGTAACTGAAATACTAAAAAAAAATTTTAGGCCATATTTCACTCCAAAATCAGAAGAAAACCATATATATGCATAAAAATGAAGCCTTTTTTCAACTATTAATATATATATTATATATATATATATAGACAAATACTTGTTTTATAATAAGTGAATCATGTTATCTGGCTCTATTATTATTTCTTTAAACTAAATTTAAAATTTAGTTAAATTTAGTGAAGCAAATACCACACTAATGTCTAATGTGTACTACAAACGTGCTTATCAAATATAAATGAGATATTAATTTTTTTTTATTACCTCACAGTTTGAGAGGGGTGTGGAAAATCGTAATAATATATATATTTTCTTTTCTTTTTTTGGCATGAAATATGACCCTGAGAATTTTTGCCAAGTTTTATGAGATTTACCCTCAATTTTTAATGTATGATGTCTTTGTGTAGTATTGTGTGTCAGGTGCAGTCTTCTACGTCACAATTGTTTATATATATATATATATATATCTGGCCTGTGCGTGTGTGAGTTAAACATCTGGAGTTCATGTCCATTAGTGTTTTTAACAAGTTGGTGACTGGTTTGTTTACTCTGAAGAAACATCTGCAGTCTGTGAACACTAATAAGCATCAGTGGTGATGTGTTCATGAGGACACACACACACACACTTCATTTCTCCAGCCATCACTCAAAACAATGGCCACTGACAACACTTGCCGCTCTGGCTGGTTTTTCTTCTTCTCGTGAGCGGTTTCGGTGCTCGTTCAGTGTTTCCGTGTGTGTGTGTGTGTGTGTGTGTGTGTGTGACTGCGTTCAATACGTCCGAGTAACTCGAGGCGATTTTACAGATTGCACACAATTTACCTCTGGGAAAAAAAAACAAGTCTTCTAGCAAGATTTGTGTGTAGAACATGGGCATGTAAATTATTATGGAGCTTAACTTATTGTCTCACAATATAAGTGTGTGTGTGTGTGTGTGTTTTTGAGGTATATTATAGTGTCATAATATCCATTTCATATTGACTAGCTTCTGGCAGCATTTTAGGGTCTATCATGTAAAATAACAGCATTTAATGTGACAGTAAACATTTTTTTTAGAGCTCAGCCAATCAGTCTGAAGCTCTAAGTCACATGACTATCTATAATATTTAATTTAATTTGCATATATTCTCTCATTAAATGTTTTTTAGTCTCTCATTCTCCCTGTATGATTCTTCTAATATGATTTTGTCCATCATCTTGGTTTAGTGTCATCATGTGCTCATCCTCCATTTCCGATGGGTTGAGAGTGAAGAAAACGTCTAAAATTTCTGGTAAGTGAATGTAGTGATGTCATGGGCATTTTTACATGGAGGCCATTTCAGTGCACTAGAGTGATTGTAGTGAGCAGCCTACATAGGTGGTATCCTAACTATACGACAGCTCATGAGTGAGTGATTTGAAGGGTTGTTTATTGGCAGCAGCTCGTTAGCTCTCTCGCTCTCTCTCTCTCCTTGCCTAGCGCTCACCATTGATTACACACAGTTTGAAGTTGGCATGTTGCTAAGCTAATGATATGCTGCTCTAATAAGCAACCCACACAATTATTGGGTAAGTTTACCTGGCCTATGAAACTGCTTTAATTTGACAACAAGCACTTTTTTATAGAGCTCAGCCAATCATAGTGGAGCTCTTGAGTCACATGACCAACTCAACCTATTTTTATTTTTACACATGCAATTTCATTTGTTAATTTGCATATTTGTTTTGTTTTCTGCTCACTAATGGCTTGTATCATTCTAATATGATTGGTTTTCACTGTTCATGTTGCAATGCATTCTGGGATTGCCTTTTCCATAGCATATATATACATGGGCTTCATCCGAAATCGCTTATAATCGAATATAGACACAGTTGTGCATTTAGCTGGTGGTGAAATGATTATACGTAAAAATTTATTAGATGGGCAGCTTAATTGGTCAGTTTTGAACAGGACTAGTTTTGATGAAGACGTTGCATCTGAATTTGGCTGTAAAATAAACCTCTTTGTAACGATGAGACTGGATTGAGCAGGGATCTTGATGCGTTAGTCCGCATGTTGTGCGAGGATTGCGAAGTTGATTTTCCCGCTCTGCTCTTGACGTCTTTGTGTTGTGCTTAAAACTCAGACAGTCTGAAGAGACACTCATTTACATCACTTAAACAGAATCAATCCGTTAACATTGTGACAGAAAGTCTCTCTCTCTCTCTCTCTCTCTCTCTCTAATCTGTAAATGTCTCTCTCTCTTTTCTATAATCTATAAATGTCCCTCTCTCTCTCTATAATCTATAAATCTCTCTCTCTCTCTCTAATCTATAAATGTCTCTCTCTCTCTCTCTCTCTCTCTCTCTCTCTCTCTCTGTAATCTATAAATGTCTCTCTCTCTGTCTGTCTGTTCCACATGTATTAATCGAGCACATTTACATCTGGCCGATGTCATTGTTACAGCCGTTGCTCGTCTGTAGTGTGAAGCTGAAACATTCCCTGTCGGAGTAACGCATTCAGCAGATGTTTTGCCGTGTTTATGATCTAGATTGTGTGTAAATGAACTCTCTAGATGATTGAGATCTAATCAAAATACAATCGATCTGAAGGAAAGTTTGCCTCTCTCAAAGTCGGCTGAGTGCAATTCAGTTATATGTATGTGTGTGTGTGTGTGTGTGTGTGTGTGTGTGTGTGTGTGTAGCATATCATTATTTTTTATCTTTTTAACATGCTGTATTATCAAAATTTCATTAATTTTAATTAATCGTGGAGACTGTCTCACAGTTAAAGCACCATCGCTGAAATATATAAAATATATAAAACAAGGAAAAAAAGAAATAGAGAAAGAATTAGATATAGAATAAATGTATTAATTGCACTGTAAAAATATATTTTCATGATTTGTAATCACAAAATGTTTTCTTTTGTCAAATCATGTAGTTCAGATAACATAATATTTTGAGTTTCTGATGATTAAATCAATCTCCTTCATTGTATTAACTCAGTTTTTCCCATTTCAATGAACTTAAAATTTTAAGGCAACCACGTTACTTCATTTTTTAAGTTAAACCAACAATATTTTTTACAGTATACAATATAATTAATTGTTTAATGTTTGTATATAATATTTATTTATTTGTATACAGTATATCCTATATAATGCATTATATTTATTTATATATAGTATATCATATAACATTTATTATATTTATTTATATATAGTGTATCAAATATAATTTGTTTTACTTAATTCATTTATATACAGTATATCTTATACCATTTATTTTATATATGTTTTAATGTGTATATAAAGATTATAATAAATAGTAAAATACACATCTTTTTGTTTATCTGTTTTTCTTTCTTTCTTTCTTTCTTTCTTTCTTTCTTTCTTTCTTTCTTTCTTTCTTTCTTTCTTTCTTTCTTTCTTTCTTTCTTTCTTTCTTTCTTTCTTTCTTTCTTTCTTTCTTTCTTTCTTTCTCTCTCACATTGTGTGAGCAACTCCCTCTCTCTCTCTCTCTCCCTCTCAAGCGGCTTGTGTTTCAGTCTTTCTTTCTTCTCTTTGTGACCGCCATCTTCCCCTCCTGCCTTGATGTGAAGAGCAAAGAGCGAGCGCTGAGTTATTCTCGGTTTGAGTGCCACCTTATCTCACATTAGACACGTTTCTGCCAGGCTGGCCGTCGCACATCTCCCGGGGAGCCGTTGGCATCGAGAGAGATGAGTGATTCAACTCCATGTCCTTTCCAAACAGATCTCACACACACACACACACACACACACACTCCAACACGTCTTTCTCGTCAGCGCTGGTCTTTGTTTGCCTTCGAGTGCTGAATCCACAGGAAACAGCAGCGAGGATGAAGACGATCCCGTGGCATTTAGACGTTCAGGTTAATTGAGGAGCGTGTTGGGACTCGATTGAGACACAAATGAAGACGCAAAATGTTAAATAACCCTGTTTAATTAGCTGTGTTTACAACCCAAGATTCACTCGCTCAGCCAAGTTACCTAAGCTCTGTCCAAACACCACTGACGCTTCCCCAAAACCACAAAACCCAGTCTGACTGCGGCCAGTCTGATGAAAACATTCCAGGATTTTCTCCATATAATGGACTTCAATGGGGTCCAAACGCTTTAAGGTCCAAATGAGAGTTTCAGTGCAGCTTTAAAGGGCTTTAAACGACACCAGACGATGAATAAGGGTCTTATCTAGCGAAACGAACGGTTATTTCAGTTATTTCAGAGTCCCTGTCATTAAAACAGAAGTGTTGTTATTCAGCATCTGCTATATACTGCATCCTTACACACATGGAAAACTACACTTTTGAAAACTTCACACACTCTTGAAGTTGCATTTGAATTTCACAGTATGGATAAACTATTTTTATTTGACTTTTCAGCACTGAATGAATTATAACTACAATTTCCCTCGACTCTGTCAACAATCTTATGTATTTCTTCCACAGAGGAGTATTTTGCAGTGCATTCTGGGATTGGCTTATCTGTGACGGACACATGTGGCCTGATTTTGGCCTAAAGAAGGCAGCCGACCTGATGAAAGCGGTCTACGTTTGTGTTGATTCCTTTAGTGTTAAATGCGAAAAGCATCAAAGAGAGATTACAGTAAGTAGAAAAAAGAAAAAACATTTTGATTCAACATAGAATTTATTACACAAACTTTCAGGCTCCAATGACCATGAGGGGGAATAAATGATGACCATACTGTAAATGTTTTATTAATACGGAAAGAATATATGAAATTATTTTTTTTAAAGAAGCAATAGGCTACTCTAAATAAGAGACTAAAGCTGCCAGTAGGTGGCGGTAAATGTCTAAAGTCATTGAATCATTCATTGATTTGATTCGTTTAAACGTCTGATTCATTCAGGAATTATGTAAATGGTTCTCTTTATGAACGACTCATTGAATTGTTTGTTGATTCGATTTGTTTAAACGGCTGATTCATTCAGGAATTATGTAAATGGCTCTCTTTATGAACGAGTCATTGAATCATTAATTCATCAATTTGTTTAAACGGCTGATTCATTTCAGGAATGATGCAAATGGTTCTCTTTATGAACGAGTCATTGAATCAATAATTGATTTGATTTGCTTAAACAGCTATTTCATTCAGGAATGATGTAAATGGCTCTCTTTATTAATAAGTCAATTAATCATTCATTCATCAATTCGTTTAAACAGCGGATTCATTCAGGAATGATGTAAATGGATCTCTTTATGAACAAGTCATTGAATCGTTCGTTGATTCGATTCGTTTAAATGGCTGATTCATTCAGGAATGATGGAAATGGCTCTCTTTTTGAACGAGTGACTGAATCATTGGTTCGCCCGATTGAATCGGTCAAACAAACAGAGCTTTATAGGTACAATTTTCTTTGGCAAAATCGAACTAAAACAGACAGTATAAATAAAGCACAATATTAACCATTTATTTATTGAACCGTTGTATAAAATCCACATCACATTTTCACTAGGAACATAAACGGCAGTCGTGCTACATTGCTTGATCATATATGATACAAATATGTGACAAAAATTCATACAGGGGCATTTTTGCCCTTATATCTCGAATTTTAGGGTCGTTGGAACGGTGTTAATCATGTTTTAAATAGGTTCACACACACAGTGAGCTGTTGCTCTGCTTCATGTTCGTCACCAATCAACTGTACGAAGTGTAAGATGAACTACATGGGGGGCGAGTGCGTTAATTATTTTAACACATTATTTTTTCCCCATAACTAATTAATTCAATGAACGTGTTGAATGTTAAACCGACTGCACGTATAGCACATAAATGAAAATAACCTGCGATCACATTATAAAAACTGGACAGTGGTTTCTTCCCGTGATGTGCATCAGATTCTGTCAATATACTCTAGACTGTGTTGGTAAGAGTGTGTGTGTGTGTGTGTACGGTAGCAGGGAGATGTTTGTTGTCAGGCGGGGGTGTAGTGGGGGCGCTGCCATCTCTCGCTTCATCTGTTTGTTTATTCATTTCATTGCCGTTGCGTTAAATAATTCATCTCTCTGCCCCTCTCCTCTCTCCTCATACTAATGATTCTCCAGTGTGTGTGTGTGTGTGTGTTTCTCTGGCTTCTCCATCATATATGTGCATGTTGAATGCGTTAAGCTACACACACACTCATTTGAAGCAGAATTGTGTGAGCGGCGCAAGTGATGGCCAGCACAAGAGATATCCCACATGCTCGTGTGTGTGTGTGTGTGTGTTTACAGGCCTGATGAATGTAGGACAGCCATTTGTCCTGAATGTCACTGTGACAATCACACACACTTTATCTCTCGCTGTCTCGTTTGATCATAACTAGTACTAGTTTGAGTGTGTGTGATTTCTGACATCATTTCCTGCACCCATCACCATTATGAACGTATTTGGGGGGACTTTAATAACACGTCAACATGAAGCCGCTGTATCTTTTCATAATAAGTGGATTAATGCAAACACATGAACATATTTACCTATTCATGGTTACACTTTTAAAATGAAATGCGCTTGATTACATGATATATCACTCTTAGAAGAAAAGGTTCTATATAGAACCTTAAAAGGTTCTATCAGCGCTACGTATTTGGAACCCCTAAAAGGTGCTATACACCCGTAAAAAAAGGGTTCCTCTGAATTCTATATAGAACCCTGGGGTTCCGTACTTGGCCAATAGAACCTTTTACCCAAAAAATGGTTCTATATAGAACCATTTTGGAGTTCCATTTATGAAGCGGGGGATGGAACCATTTCTGGTTCTAAATAGAACCATTTCTTGTGATATAGTCAGTGTTATTAATATAGTATTATTATTAAAGCTTTTGTTTTGTATTTTCATTTTAGTTATATATTTTCAGTTTTTGTCATTTCTACTAGTTTTAGTTTATTTATTATTATTTTACTTCTAGTTAGCTAATATTTCTAGTTATCTTTATTTTTATGTAATGTTTAGTTTTAGTAATATTAGCACTTCAACTTATGTATTTTCCATTTAAATTTAATTTTCATTTGAGTACTTTTTACATTTAAGTGTAAAATGTATATTTTATTTCAGTTTCAGTTTATTTCAATTGATAATACAGTTTTTTATGATGAATTATATAAACAGGCTTCAATTCAAGTGTTCAATTGAAGTGTAAAACTTTATTTTACAGTGCTATGTTACAGATGTAGTTACTAAAGTAATTGTTTTTAATTACATGCAATTAACCCTAATCCTAACCATTACGGGTTATGGTTAGGATCCTAACCATAATCTCTATAGAGCAAGTGCATGTTGTTTATTAATATTACGCAGTACATAAATGTATAATTACTTTTTTTATTCTTTTTTTTTTTATTCTGCCTGTGTCTTTTCAGGCAGATTAAATTTTTTCATTAAACCACTGTTTAAAAAAAAAAGCAATTTTATCTTTCTAAACTGAACCGAGACGTCAAAACCGTGGGAAAACCGTGAATAATGTATAACTACTATTGAAGCTTGTTTCCGCCATAGAATAAAAAATAAAAAAGGTAATTGCGACTTTTTAATCGTGTGACATAAAGTCAGAATTGCGTGATATAAACTCGCAAATGTGAGATATAAAGTCGCAGTTATCTTTTAAAGTGTTTTATTCTGCCTGTGTCTTTTAACCTCATTATTTTTATATAAAGTGCTTCGAGATGCTACTTTTAAAGGCACTATATAAAATAAAGATTATTATTATTATTATAAATTCCACTGTAACACGGACACCGTAAAATAAAGTGTATTTTGGGAACCAGCATGTTTTATTACTCTTTCCCGCTGCCAGATGTACCAGAAATGTATAATATATTATTTACAGTCATGCTTTATGATCCATAACAGCAATTTCTGATCATTTATGTGTTAAAACACGCAATGTTGAGGTGAAAACGGAAGAAAAGTGTGATCATAAACAACAATGAAGTGCTTTAGATCCACACAGAGCACAAAGCGCGTAATGGAAATGTGTTTTATTGGTACTATGACTGGTTATTATCAGCTGGTTTGTCTGTGAAACACAGCGCGTCTGGTGTGGCCGCGGGGCTGGAGATGTGCTCGTCTCTCTTTGTCTTGGTACTTGTCCCATGACATTACACTATAGATTGTGCTTTATGAGGCGTTGCATGAGAGAAATGTGAACGGATCGGAGCCGCCCGAGGGCTGAGGCAGTCGCTCGTGAAGCGCTGTCGTCCAGGCGCTAGTGAACGGTCACTGACAGGTCTGTCGACACGAGAACGATGCTGTCATCGCAACAAGACATGTTTACAAGCCCAACCATCCCTGAGATTCACCCCTGACTGTTTAAAGCACAATTCACACGGATTTAAAGGGACAGTACGAACTTATTTAGCAAAACACTCATCTAAAACTAAGTTATGTCCGTTTTTGGTGATGTTAGAAATGGATTTGTTGGGGAAAAAATGCTGTGAATATGCTATTTTTTGGGAATATAAAGTCAAATTTATGGCAATATATAGAAATTTCTCAATATCCCATTATGGATATTACCACAAAAAATGCTGTGAAGGTGTAAAATATGGCGTTTTTTGGCAATATAAAGCCAAATTTATGGCAATATAAAGAAGTTGCTCAATATCCCATTATGGATATTACCCCTAAAAATGCTGCGAAGGTGTAAAATATGGCATTTGTTGGGGTAATATCCATAATGGCATATTGAGGAATTTCTTTATGTTTAAATTAGTTCTGGGCAACGATTAATTGCATCCAAAATAAAAGTTTGTGTTTACATGATATATGTGTGTAATCATTTTGTATAGCCTAAATACACACATGCATGTGTATATTTTAGAATTGTCTTTCTTTATATATAAAATATTTATATATAATATAAATTATGTATAACTATTAGGAGTGTAACGTTATTCAAAACTAACCGAAAAAACGCGATACAGAACTCATGATTCGAATCGCGATACTCTCATTGCGTACCAAACACCAAAGCAGCAGCGCGCAGGTTCAATTTTTTCATTAAACCACTGTTTTAAAAAAAAAAAAAAAGCAATTTTAGCTTTCTAAACTGAACCGAGACGTCAAAACCATGGGAAAACCGTAAAAGTTATACACAGTACACACACATATATTATGTAAACACAAACTTTTTTTTGGATGTGATTAATCGTGACTAATTGAATCCATTCATTTTTATTTAATTTGATGCTTCTTTGTAAACTGATCAATTTGTAGTTAATTAAGTGCAATGACAGGATCAACAGGACAAAACATTTGTTGCATTATTACGCAGGTTTGTAACAGTAAGTGAGACTGGAATTACTGACGACTCGTTTCTGCAGTTCAGAATTGATTTTTCTTTTTCTTTTAAAGGAGCTGTATGTAAGATTGTGGCCAAAACTGGTACTGCAATCAGTCTCAAAAACACGTTTGAAATCGCTGACGTCACAAACGACCTTGTAACCAATCAGATCAACGTGTGATTGACAACCAGTGGATCTCTGAGCTAAAGGAGTGAGTGGAGGCGGGGCTCATTTGAATATTCATAGAACCGCGGATACTAAATGAGGCAAGGGTGTTGAGTTACAATCAGGCATGAAGAAAAAAATGTTTAAATATGTAATTTTTCTGAGTTTTAAGGGATAACGTTATTGACTATACAGTCGAACTTTAACTCACGTGTAATTTTAGTTTTTTT
Source organism: Pimephales promelas (assembly GCF_988280905.1). Classification (NCBI taxonomy): domain Eukaryota; kingdom Metazoa; phylum Chordata; class Actinopteri; order Cypriniformes; family Leuciscidae; genus Pimephales; species Pimephales promelas. Next base: position 29,909,689 of record NC_142788.1, on the reverse strand, counting down.
CAGATAAAATAACATCATTTATCCAGGGAATGCATTTCCAAACTGTCACTCATTCATGAAAAGTGAGCCCATTTTACACACTCCATTAGTGAAGTCAGTTGTAATGAAGCTCTCATGTGTCGACGGTGTGTGTGTGTGATGTTTCTGAGAGATGCAGTCTCTCCCGGTGTGTGGCTGAATATTGAAAGTGACACACTTTCCTTTGCTGTTATTCTTCTTAATACGGCATGGCCAATTCATTCTCCCCTCTCCGCTTTTGTCTTGCTGTCGCACAGGCCGAGTGCTTTCAAAGACTCGCGCTACACTAATGTTCTTGTGTCACTCTCGCGCTGGGAAGATTTGAAATAATTAAGTCTAATTTGCACACCACTACTGAGGGATTCAGTACTTAAGCCTTTATTCAAAGGCTTTATATAAAGAGAATTTATCTAAAGGTTTTTATTTTTTATTTTTTGCAATTGTAAAAGCGTACACGCATAAGTTTGTTTTTAAAGAGACAGTCACCTAAATATTTAAATTCTGTCATCATTTACTGGAACGTCAAGGCAAGATTATATGGAAAAGGTAATGTTCTTTTCAAAATATTTAGGATTTAGTGTGTGTGTGTGTGTCAGAGTTATTTTAGTTGTATTAATATTTTGATTGGCTTTTTATATTTTTAGTTTAGTCCAAATGTCATGAAAACATGTGAAACTTTGCCTCTAACCACAGGTCGAGAGCTGTCGTTCAAACCACACAACTTTGCGATGCAGTTTGCGAATGTTCGTTGGAACGTTTGTTTCGGGAAACACCGACTCGTTGAACTATGCTGATAACGACGGAACTTGCGATGCATCGTTAGCCAACTATGGTCGCAAGTTCCGTCGTTACCAATAGAGTTCAATGGAAATTGCGACCAACTTGTGACCATAGTTGACTAACGATGCTGTCGGGAAACGCACTCCTGGTTCGCACTTAGTTCAAAATAAAGCACGTACGCTGTACTGTGATTGGTGGCTCGTTTGACCAGTTACGTTTTTATCCACTCGTAAATAAAAAGGAACGACTGATTTTGAAAATGTAGTAGAGTAAAAAGTAAGATATTTGACTTTGAAATGTAGTTAAAGTAGAAGTCTCCCGAATTTAAATACTTACAGATACTCAAAAAAGCTACTTAAACGAATTACATTTACTTAATTTACAGAATCTCACTGGAAGTAGAGTACTGTGAATTTGGTCTTTTTTCTTTTGTCACATACTGTTTTTCACAGACTGTGTAGTAAGGAAGTACACTCTAAGAAAAAAAGGTACAAAAGCTGTCTCTGGGGCTGTACCTTTTCAAAAGGTAAACTTTTGTCCATTTCAGGTGCTGATATGTACATTTGAGGTGCTAATATGTACATTTTAGGTGCTAATATGTACATTTTAAGTGTTAATGTGTACATTTTAGGTGCTAATATTTACATTTTAGGTGCTAATAAGTACATTTGAGGTGCTAATATGTACATTTTATGTGATAATATGCACATTTTAGGTCCTAATATGTACATTTTAAGTGTTAATGTGTACATTTTAGGTGCTAATATGTACATTTTAGGTGCTAATGTGCATTTCATGAGCTAATATGTCTATTTTAGGTGTTAATATGTCCATTTTAGGTGGTAATATGTCAGTTTTAGGTGGTAATATGTACATTTTAGGTGATAATATGTACATTTTAGGTGCTAATATGTCATTTTCATGAGCTAATATGTACATTTTAGGTGCTAATATGTTCCACTAAGGTACCAATATGTAGCCTTTGGATAAAAAAGTGTACCTTTTGAAAAGGTACAGCCCCAGTGACAGCTTTTGTACCTTTTTTTCTGAGAGTGTATATGTGATTTCGGATGCAGCCAAAGTCTCTCTCTCTCTGGCGTGGTTATTGGTGCGGCAGCATCTGTCTGGTTTTGTTGTGTTCATGGGAAGGTTGCTCATGTCCACCTGCGCCGTGTCGTTTGTCAGTGTCACGCTGAACGGGCCGAGAGCGGGAACAGAAACTCGACCCGCTGTGTTCAACTCCCTGGACTGCATGTTCTCCAAAAGGCCTGTGTTGATCCTCAGGTGCTGGTGCAGAGAGACTGTTAACTAATCCTCCGGAGACGAGCCCAGCTGTGGCGTTTCTGAGGGAAACTCACGGTCCAGGATGCTTACGGTGTGGATTCAGCCAAACCCTAATGTGTCCACACTCTTAATAGGAAGCCTCAGAGATTTTAGGTCTTGGGAATTAATTACCTCGTGGATAAAAATAGGATGAGTCAATGAATTGTTCATGAATGTGTGTGTAAGTGTTAATTTAGTTTTATTAATATTTTGAATAAGCTTTTTATATTTTTAGTTTTCAAGTTTATTTTAGTTAGTAATTTGGTTGTGTGCTTTTGTCATTTTATTAGTTTTTTGGTGTATAAATATTGCTATTTAGGCCATTTATTTTTATTTAAGTCTCATTTTTAGTTACGGTATGTCTGTTTGTCATCATTAGATCTGTCAGCAAAAATGCTTATTAATCACCAGCTTAATTTACATTAAATATAAATAAAGTAGCAAGCATCTAGATTTTTATTGTTTTTTTTTAAGAAAATGGGTCTCATTTAAATTACTAGTAGTCCATATGTTTTCATTTAGACACTGTGGTTCATTGATGTGTTACTTATTAGTTTTGTTGACATATCAGAGTTGAAGGTTTTTACTGAGAGGATTTTGAATCTCTTTTTTACCGCATAAATCAGAAAATACTGTCAACAAACAGACTGTCACAATGTTTTTAGAAATAATGTTTTGTATAAAATCAAATGAATGATCTATTAACCAACCCCTCAGTAAAAACCTTCAAAATATAGAAATAAAACTGTAAATTTTGGTTTATGTAAGTGCTGCCGTGTGAGCCCATGAACATCAATAGGGTGTGCTGGCTGGTTGCTAGGGTGTTTCTATGAGTTTTCATACGTTTTTTTGTTGTTGTTATTCCTCTTATGCAGTTGATATGGTGTGGGGTGGTTTCTAGGGTGTTCTGGTTAGTTGCCAGGGCGTTACTAAGGTGTATTGGGTGGTTGCTAGGTGGTTTCTAGAGTGTTCTGATTGGCTTGTCAGTGTTGCTGTGTGGTTGCTATTGTGTTCTGTAAGTATGCGTGCATATCTGCTATGCAGTTGCTAGGGTGTCGTTGTCGCTAGGTGGTTTTAAGAGCGTTGCAATGTAGTTGCGATTGTGGGTGCTTGCATTACTGCTATGTGGTTTCTATGGTGTTCTGGGTTGTTGCTAGGGTGTTGCCATGTGGTTGCTAAGGGTTCGGTTCTTGCATTCCTGCTATGCAGTTGCCAGGGTAGGATAGGTATGGGTGGTTGTTAGAGCGTTGCTAAGGTGGGGTTGTTTCTCTGTTCTTTAGGGTGTGCTGGCTGGTTGCCAGGGCTTTGCTATGCAGTTGCTAAGGTGTTCTGAGTGATTTTTTTGTGCATTTTTCCATGGTGTTCTGGGTCGTTTTGTTTTCTAGATATGACCTGTGTTTCTTCTTCAATGAATGTTGTATAATTTGAGGAATCAGTAATGTTTGGAGCACAAATGCTGCACTTTAACACTTTAAATTCTAGCTTCTAAGTATGAGCAATAGTAATACTGACGGACTTATGCAATGCAAACATTATCCGTGTGCAAACAAAATCCTAACATTTGCATGCCGTTGTGTAGAATCAGGTTTAAATGTGCTGAATGCATGATGTTCATGAATGTGTCGGGCCCGCCGGGCCTCTGTCTTCATGTGTTGATAAGGAGATTAGACCTGAAGCGCAGATATCTGTAAACACAGCCCATGCTCTGATCACTATCAGTCTTCTGTGGGTGGCTGGATGCTCTCCAGTGGGTTTTCTCTGGTGGGCAGGGAGATGGGAGATGTGTTCATTCAACTCAAACATTATCTTTGATTTTACTTCAGCATTGAAAATGTGTTTGGTCTCATTTGACTGGTGTTAAGATGCATTTTGGTCGTTTTGATCACAAGACATTTTTCTGTTTACACCTGGTGTTTTAATCCGCCTCTTTTGTCCACTTTTACACACTTCTGTCCTGATTTCTCCAAGGGGAGGCTCTATGGGTGGGTTAATGCATTTATTTTCTCCAGATCTTTCGATGGACAAAAGACGTTTTTACAATTTACATATGAACGCCCTTGGATACGACGAAAACACACAAAGCATCAGCTTAAGTTGATGACCGCGAGACCATGCCGAACGCAACCATACCTTCATATTAGGCTAATGAAGCCTATTGGCTACAACTAGACTCCCATAGTTTACAGCATTTAAGAGATTTGATTCCCTTGAGAAAAATGGTCATTTATTGGAACTGATATCCAAAATAATCGATATTGAATCGAAATCGAATCGAATTGTGAAATTTGTCTCAATACCCAGCCCTAGTTGCCAGTCGACAAATTATAAAGGGGCACTTGGCAACTATTTCAACTTAATAAAACCATTTCGAAATCATTTGGATGGTTCAATAACCTGTTGGTGGCTTTCCCCAGCGTCCCCAGGCTGAAAACCAACCTTGCGACGTGAGGACTAACGTCCCAGTATGTTGGAAATAGAAGTCTTGTGAGAAGCGTGAACGAGCGAGAAACACAAGCTGCTTTATGGCAATTCAACATAATTCTATGTTACTGTGTATGATATATTACCCACTCGCGAGACACAGCTCCACACGATAGAGTTGGCCGGCTCCGATAATAACAAATGCGGATTAGTAGCGTTAGAAAGTGGGAGGAAGGCGCCACAAGTGAGTTTTTTAAGACAGTGTTGTGTAATATACGCCGCACAACTGTAGGGGGCGCTGATGAGAAAACATGCGACAACAAAAGTGAAAATCAGCGAAGAAATGGCTAGAGGTCCCGTCTAGCTAGAGCTCTTCCCATAATGTTCACTCATTAGGCCAGTAGACGGTCTTTTGTGGCTCTTCGAACACATTTCCAGACCAATGCGTTTTCAACAACCTCTGGAAGTGGTGGAACGTGGACAAAGCGTTTTAGAGCCCGTTTGCACCTGTATTTAGGGTCATACACTAAATCCGATCAACTTAAATGCATCTTAATATCAGTAACAGGGCCACTTTAAAGATCATTCAGAAACTCAGAATATAATGAAAAGAATTATATATTTGATATTTATATACAGCGGGTTAAATAAAAAAGTATTGAACACATCACCATTGTTCTGAGTAAATATATTTCTAAAGGTGCTATTGCCATGAAATGTTTAGCAGATGTTGGTGTAATAATGTGAAATGGGAAAAAAGTATTGAACACACTACTGATATTTATTTAATACTTTGTACAAAAGCCTTTGTTGGTAATGACAGCTTCACGACGCCTCCTGTATGGAGAAACTAGTCGCATGCTAGGTATATATTTACTGAGAAAAATGATGTTTTATATATATATATACTGTGTATGTATATATATATATATATATATATATATATATATATATATATATTTGAAGAGTTCAGATGCAAAAGCCTCTAAGTGCCATTTGAAATTTTCTTCTAAAATTATCATTTTTATCAAGCTTGTACATTTAAGTTCAGTAATTTCACTTAAATGGCAATGAAGATTACCTATTAATTGTCATTTAAGTGAAATTACTGAACTTAAATATACAAGTTTGATAAAAATGGTCATTTTAGAAGAAAATTTCAAATGGCATTTAGAGGCTTTTGCATCTGAACTCTTCATTTATATACACAGTATACATACAGTGTATATATATATATACATATATAGTGTGTGTGTATATAATCTAAAACAGATTTGTGCTGCAGTTTTAAAAGGGGTGTATTGATACCCTCATGTCACAAATCAATACATATCATGATACTGAACTCACAATACGATATTATTGCGATACTCCAGATATTGGGTAAAAGGTTCACAAACCTGTACTGTTGATTAAAATGCTAACTTTTATATTACATTGTGACAGGCTTGGACTTGGTGCTGATAACCCAAAGCACAGAGACACCAGAATAAACATATTCATGTTTCTGAAGCTGAAAATACAGAATTATTGTAAGGCAAGGCAAGTTTATTTATATAGCACATTTCATACACAATGGCAATTCAAAGTGCTTTACATAGAAGAAATGAAAATAATCAAAAGAAATCAGAATAATTAAAACAGTTTAGAATAAAAAATAATGAAAAATAAAAATTATGATAAAAATAAAATACAGTAAATTAAAACTATTCAGAATAAAATGAAGTGCAGCGACAGTTGGACGAACAGTAGATGAATATGCTTGCACTGTCACTGACTAGATATATTTATGAGTGTTTTAATGGTAACATAAGATATTTGGCATTATCAGGACTAGGGTTGGGTATCGAGAATCGAGTATCGATTGGAACCGGGACTAACTTTTCGTTTTCCCGGAATCGTTCAAAAGTTAAAATTTCGATTCCTAGTTTCGATATTCACAGTCCGCCGAGCGGAAGAAGAAACCGCTGAACAACACCAACGAAGAAGCGTCTACCGGAAGTGTTGGCATAACCACGCGAGTCGAACATGAGTAGCTTACGTCGGCGCTCCAAAGTGTGGCTTCACTTTTCTAAAAATAACGAAATCTCGGCAAAATGCAAAATTTGTGACAAAAGGAGTATTTCCTTCAGAAAGGAGTATTTCCTTCCGAAAGACCGTTGGTTAGCAAGGTTAGCTAAACTTTTTTGACCCTGCCTCTTAAAAGAATCGGAATCGAGAATCGTTAGGAACCGGAATCGAAACAAGGAATCGGAATCGGAATCAGAATCGTTCAAATTCAAACGATACCCAACCCTAATCAGGACCCATAGATATTCCCCCATGCATTATTATACATTATATAGTAGTTTAATGTACACTAAAACTTAAGTTTTTGGTTGAATTATACACAATACATATTGATGCATTTTTGTATTGCGACATATATTGTGACAGCCCTAGTTTTGAAGTCTTTTCACTAAGACTGCGTGTGAGTTTGAGCTCAGTATCAGTGTCCGACCTCTTATTGAAGCACTTTATTATATTATACAAGAGTGACTCTTACGAAATAGCAATATGAACACACTCCACGCTCGTCTTTTCTTCAGCAGTCGATAAAGGTTTTAATGCGTGATGCTGCTTCATTTATCACAGCGCTCCTCTCGGACGGACACGCTCCCTCTCTTCTGTTGGGTTGATGATGAAGAACCGTCACTGAGGTTTGCTGTTGTCATGGAGACATCAGATGAAATCGGCACAGAGAGAGAAGTGAGTGAACAAAAAGCTATCAGGAATTGTGAAGTTTCTTGAACACTGTCCTCGTTTTGCTAAAGATTTCTCTGGGGTCGTGAGGCGCTGGAGTGCTCGTAAAGCACACCGTGGACGCTTTTACAGCTTATCTTTAAACCATCTGAGGTTAACGATTACAGCGACCGTACAGACGAGGGATTTTATAGTGTGGGACAAAACCCTGCCCGCACAAAACCTTTCTCTTTATTTAAATCGTACAGGCAAAAACAGGAGATTTTGGGCTATTTGGCTTTTCAAAACAGATTACAGTGAAAGAAAACATCCGATATATAAACTTTTACGCGTTTATTTTATTGCACTTTATCTATTTGCGTCAGAAGATTTCAATTGCAATGCTTATTTTTAAAGGGTTAAAAGTTTTTTCCTCCACTTTACAGTTTTATTTATTCCCATCTGCATTCTGAAGGTTTTTACTGAGGGTTTGTTCATAGATAAAAACATAAAAACATGGTGAAAATCTGTTGTTCACACAGTATTTTCTGATTTATGGAGTGATAAAAAGAGAGATCAAAAATCACCTTTAACAGTGAAACTTTAAACCCGGCTTTATCCAGTGTTTATTTATTTTCTGGAGATAATGCATGATTTGCTTATTTAAACATAACATTTCAGAATACTAATTGTTTTTTGTTGTTGTCCAATTCTTAATGTAATTAATAGAAGTATTCGTTTTTTAACCATATTCACCTGTTGTATCTTGAATTAAGTGATTTTCCATTTATAATATTGCGTTTATATTAGGGATGCCCGATATATCGGCCAGCATATCGGTATCGGCCGATATATGTTCATTTTTAATGTTATCGTTATCGGCCTGGTAAGAAAATGTGGCCGAAATATTAAAGCCGATAAATAATGTATTATTCCCTTCAGCTGAGACACTTGTTGAGGACTGTTTATGTTTTTTTGAATTTCTTGAAATATGATTGAAATCTCAATATGTGCACAACATGCGCACCGCAAATCTGTCATATCGGCTATACAACACTATAATGAGAACATCATTATAATTGTGCGCTTGGGACGTGGATTTAATTGTGAGACTTTTGTTTTTGTAATCAGGCTCTTAAAATTAGATACAAATTTGGATTTAAGTTTGCCGGCCGATATATCGGTTATCGGCTTTCAAATATAAAGAATTATCGGTTATCGGTATCAGCCAAAATGTTTATATCGGTGCATCCCTAGTTTATATATGCATATTTAATTAATTAATGGTACCAAGTATCACTATCTCTATTGCTTGCACTGTAATATATCAGTATGAGATATTTCTGTTCTTCTTCAGCTTAAACTGGATCTGTGAGTGACAAGACTGGCTTCCCAATTCCCAATCCCAAGTCGCTCTCGGCAATAATGACAACACAAAGATGGACAGATATTAAGAAAAAGTTAAACATATCTAGACCTGAATATTACTGAGACTTGAAGGCGGACTAATGTACGGCAATGCCACATCAACCAGCCTAAATGCCACGTTTGCTTTACATTTTAATAGTCACTTTAGTATTTTTTTTCTTAAAATGTTAATTTTTGCAGGGCTTATTTGCATTAGTCATAGTTTTTATCTTTTGACGAAAATGTAATTTAGATATCTAATCAAGTTATTATTCATGTTTTTAGCTTTTACTTTGATTGAAATGTATATATTTATATTTAAACAAATGTTTAAACGTTTTAAATTTTTTTTATTTCAGTTAATGTTTATTTTATTTCCAGTATTTTAACCCTGTTATCAGCACAAACTAAATACTTACATAAAACTGTCCTTGTAAAAAAATATAAGCTCCTAAATGGTGATAGTTTTAACATTTTTTAAATCAAAAACAAAAGCAACACGCATTTTAATTAGTAATTTTGTTGACGAGATAAAATAGCATTTATTGAATTTACTAAAGTTAAAAATGTACTTTACATAACTTTATATTAAATATACAATGACATAATATAATGTAAAAATAATTTAAAATAATGATTCTAAAAATGTGTCACATTACTATAACAAACAGCAAACTGTCATTTGTAAAGTATTGTCTTTTAAAAATGTACTCTTTTCTGTTCTGTTTAGAATATTGCATTGTGTGTAATATGTTGTTATGGCAACCGCACATTCACACGTGCATGTAACCCAGTTCACCTTTGTATTTGCAACATTTTTTAAATCAAAAACAAAAGCAACACGCATTTTAATTAGTAATTTTGTTGACGAGATTAACACTGATGCAGTAGGCTGTGTGTAAAGTGTAAAGAGTGCTGTTCATTTACAGTGAGTGAATCAGTGTTTCTGTGTGCAGAAGTAGGTGTGTGTGTGTGTGTGTGTGATCCGCCAGGGGATAATTATAGCTCAGGTTGTTCTATCACCTCCTACTTACACAAGCAAACAAATCCATCAGTTTCTGCTCTGTGTCTTATTTGCTCTGAGATTCCTGCTGGAGTGGTTAGTCTGGATTAGGACATGTTGTGTGATTTGAGACAGGAGTGTATCATTTCCTCTGTCTCTCTGAACACACATCTGTCTCAGATCAGGTGCAATGCGAATTATGTTTTCTCTAAAGCTCTTTCTCAAACCCCAGTGAATCTGCTGTCTGCAACACTGTCTACGTATCGCATTAAGCACTGCATTTTTAACTAGACTGATAAAAACTAATTTAAAACTTTGTATTGGACTTTTTTTGTCGTTGAAATATTTCAAAAAATATTTTTTTTATTGTCTGAAATATTTTCATAATTAAAATCATATTTATAATTTATTTCTAAATAAATTTGGTGTTTGTAATAGTGTATTTTTATGCTTAGTGTAGGAAACATGTTAAATTTCTGTGCAAGAATAAAATTATAACAGCACACACAATTATGTAATTTAATATAAAAATGATTTATTATATATTTGTATTACGATATATAGTTAATTTTATACTTAATAATATTTTATATATATATATTAATAGTAATAGTAATAATTAATAAAATAATCAGTATTTTGTTTCTATAAAAATAAGGATAAAAATACAAAGCACACACAAAATATGTCATTTGTTTATAATACACTATAATTTCATTGTAAATTTAATATTTTGAATGAATTAAATTAGACAATACTTTACACATGACAGTTTTTATACACATGACTGCTTATTATAGTAAAAATGTGAAATGTTTTTACAATAATACGCATAAAAATACATAATACACAAAAATGTAAATTTAATTATTGTATAATTATCTTAAATTATTATTACATTATATTATTTCCTTGTATGTTTAATAATATTTAATATTAAATTTAACTGGACTAAATAATTTCATGTCAATATGTTGCTTATTATAGTAAAAACATTAATTTGTATAACCATGAAAATACATTGCACACTCAAATATGTAATTTAATTAATTAATTTAATATTTAATAATAACTTTATATTTAATGAAAGCAGACACAACTTTACAAAAATATTTTTCAGTATTACATAATTAACATTATTTTGACAAGTTAATACTGCACTTGTCATTTTGCTCCATTTCCGAATATTCTATTTTAGTGGGCGGGGCTTTTGAACGGAGGGGGCGTGTCTAATTCACATTCTAAGCGAATGGCAGAAGTTCAAACTGTTGACATCACTTACAGAACCTTTAGGTATGCGCATCCTGCACTGCGTACTTAGTGTGTTTGTGTGTTTGTGTGTGTTCCCATCAGCTCACTAGGTTTTCTCTTCTGATTCTCTCCATCTCTCCTTTCTTTTCAGTCCGCCAGCTGCTGTTTGTCGTTCACCTCCTCACATCTTCTGCTTTCTGTATGATGACTGTCATTTCCTCGTCCTCCACTCCTGTTTTCTCTCGCTGTCCCGGTTTTATTATTGGAGGGAGGCGGCGTTGTGTATCTTTACACGAGTCGGAATCCATGCGGCGCTGGTGTGATTCATATCAGCAGATTCACTGCGGATATAATAACTGGATAATGTGAGCGTTCATCATTCTCAGGGCCCGTGTGTCCGCCTGTCCTCCCACTGACACTCATAAAGCGCACGCTCTCTTCATAACACACACACACACACCGGGAATGACCAGCATGTGATGAAACTGCTGAGCTGTTTGCACATGATCTAGAAATCCCTGCTGGATGATTGTGTGTGAACTACGTACTGCGCAGTGTGTGTATTTATTTTCATTTTACGCTCCGAAGAAGATATCGCCGGTTCATCAAGATCACTTAAGCCCTATTCACACGGGATAAGTATTATCTGGTGACCTCAGGTGACCTCTAGTGACCTCTGGTGATCTTAATCCCGTGCGAATCGGCCATGTCTGTAACTTAAAGTAAAAAGTCCACTGTCGTCCACTGTCGAGAATACCGGCTTTTGTGACAAAACGTGATAAATATTCTTTCTTTTTTTAACGTGGTGTTTATTGGTGTTTGCAAATGAACTCTTCATATATACGTATATAAATGCATACATACATACTGTACAGTATAGGCTACAGTGTGCAGTAAGCTTGTGTTCACTGGTTGAATTTATATTAGCATACATCTGGAGTCTGTTTTGTGATATTAATCAGGTTGGTGTGTCGCTTGAGGAGGTTTGGCTGCTGTCAAGTCAAGTCAGCTTTATTTATACAGATTGTTTCAAAGCAGCTTTACAGATATAATAGGAAAATAATGCAACAAAGTTTGCAACAACAGTCCAGCTTATTAACGTTCAGTGATGGTTCATTTTTGTTGTAAAAAAGTTAATTTTGTTAAGTTCTGTTCAGTTCTCATATAATGGTGTCAATGCAAAATCTGAGAGCAGTTTGAGCTATTTGTAAGATCCTTTCTGGGAAAATATAGAAGAGACTATAGATTTTTGTTGTGTTTTGTTGTCAATATGGATGCAGTCACTCATGTGAGGTTATAGGAGAAAAGAGAAAGTGGAGATTTAAGTCATAAAATCTCACTTCTGTCCAGACGAAACACTTGAGATTAAGATATTTCTTTTCTTTTCTATATGTTTAGTTAGTTTGAGCAGTAATATAACAGATCTTTGTCAAACTGAGTAGGAAGCTTTCAGAATCTGTTGTTTGGTTGTACTTACTTAGTATTTTTGTCTTGTTTCCAATCCAAATAATAAAAAAAAAATCTTAAATCAAGATGCATTTATTTATAGATGAGATAAGATATTATGTCCAGTTTCTGGGGGAATTCATCAAAATTAAGTGAGTTGATGCTTAAAACAAGCAAAATTATCTGCCAATGGGGTAAAAAAAAACTCTTTTATTAATTCAAACTGAAACGAGATTATTTTTCTTACCCCATTGGCAGATAATTTTGCTTGTTTTGAGAAAAAACTCAATTTTAACTCAATTTTAGTTTATTCATTTTCCCAGAAAACAAGACTTAATGTAATTTCACTTAATTTAAGAAATGTTTGAGTTTTGGAATGGAAACCAGACAAAAATACTAAGTAAGAAAAGCATTTTTTGCAGTGTAGAATATGTAACTTTAGTTGCTATGGTAATTATGGTTACCATGGTACATTTCCATAAAGAAAGATGTTTATGAGGCTTGTGTCACTGTTACAGGGATCAATCAATATCGGTTCATAAAAATAAAAATCTATTAAAATGGAGAAATCAGTATTTTTTTTTTTTACCTAGCCCTATTCTTTGGCGAACCAAAAATGGTTAATCTATGACATCACTGTGAAAAAAAAACAATTTTAACTTTATATTTTATTTAAAAAAATATTTTCATATTTCATATTGGTTGTTTCAACCCAACTTTGGGTCAAACATGCGCTGTGAAAATTAATACGCTATATCTACTCAATAAAATTGCGGCAACAGATTACAAGCAATATTATTAATTGAATTGAACAAATTGAGTAATAATTAATCAAATTAATTCCTTAAAAGTTAGCCATTAAAAAAAATTAAACAAAAATGTCTGAATAACAGACAGACGTCAAAGATGAATTAAGAAGTCTTTATTTTTTACTGCCAACATTGAAGACACCTAATGTTAACAAGCAGAATCACTGAAGGAGAACACCGTAATTTTAAGTCACCATTATGGTGATCAGTGTTTGTTTTAGTTGGGCTCTTGACCCTCATTAACTTTAGGTTTTGTTTGGCGGCGGTACCTGAGTTATAACAGCCAGATGAATAAATAGAAAAGGTGATCTGATGGTGTTGGTTATGTTTAAACGTAATAATTATTTCACAATCATTTGTCCTGAATCACTGAACTCATATAGAGCCCAATATCTTAGTTAGGTTTACTTCATTAATTATAGCAGTACTGTCCTTATACAGTCAGCATTTTACAATGTAATCCAAATAATTTCTAAAAAGTTTCTCTTATACAAAAAAAGTGACACATAGTCTCTTTTTTAACAAACCCAGTCATTGGGTTAAATTTTAAAATTACTTTTTTAACCCAATGTTTGGGTTTATCTACATTTGAACCAATACTTGGTTAAAACAACCCAGCATTTTTTAGTGTAAACATACGTAAAATCTTGAATCCAATTCAGGCGTTTGCATGCTTAAAGTTTCTCCCTTTCGATCCGATCGGCTCAAACGGGTCGATGATGTGTCTACTCGAAGGCTTTCCAGGGATTGTGTGAGTGCGTGTAAAAGCTGTTCTGCTGTGTGTGTCTCCTCCCGCTCGGAAGAAGTGATGGTACGTGCGGATCACCTCTGGTTTCCAGGGGCAACGGGAGCACTTGACTGCCACTCGAGCTCATGGACGTGAGGGTAAGTGCAGATTAAACGCCACGTTTGCTTTGAAGTGAAGCTCTTAGTCTCGCGTTTGACACGCCACCGTCAAGAATCATGTGAAATTTCAAACGTTTTCGCTTTCATCTTGAATATCGAGCGCTGTCCCGCCCAAGAAACGCAGCAGCAAAAGTTCCCCGCGTCATGTGGAGAATAAATATTAGATCGTTTCATGAAGGGCTTTTGTGAAGTATAAATCTGGAACTCAGAATCCAAAACTGATAAAATAAACGAAATGAGAAGAACGAATGATTGAAGGCGTGTTGGTTTGAAACGGTCTAAGTATAGATTGTTTGAGTTTTCTCTGTGACGTCCTCTCTGGGCTCCTTCTGTTTGTCCAGGCATTGATGAGGTTTGAGGAAGGATCTCACCCGCTTGAAAATGTCCCGAGACATCAGGAGGAGCATGAGTGACTGTTGTCTCAGATCTCAGCTGATTTCTCATGCACTCATAAGAGTGTCTTTTTGGGGTCAGGCTTTCATATTCAGACGCTTGACTATCAGGAGAACTGTGTAGGAAACAAGAGGTTTCTTGTAAAGGTGCAATATGTGGGATTTATCACCACCAGGGGTCGCTTTACCTCTTACAATAACAGAAGTGTATATTGGTGACGCAAAGCATTAAGCGGAATTATGGATCTTTAATGGATAAGTGAATACATTGATGTTTTTAACATGACTGTGGTGTGAAGCAGGGCGCGATTGCTAGACGTATACCAGCGCCACACACAATGAAAAAAAGGACATTTCATTCTACCGAACTACACGTAAGTGCTGAATTAATACTCACACAGGTCAGTTTATTAGAAGAATTAAACTTGAGGTAACGCAGCGCTGCTTCACTTGCTCTAACAGTTACACTATCACACTAATGGGCGTTTGAACAAAACAACAACAGCGTGAGCGTTAGACATAACCCAGTTGTCCACGTCTGTCACCATGGTTACCATGGCATTACAAGCGGAAACTGAGGGTAGCGCGGATATGACGCCATTAACTGGTGACTTCTCACCCCTGCTCACACACCCCGTTTCCTTGGTTAAAATCGCAATTTACAATTTAATCGCAATTTAAATTTACAAATAGTTGGAATCATTAGGGATATTGTAAGTAATCAACTAAACAAAATATATAACATTGGCCTAGTGGTTGTAAAATGTAAAAATGAAAGGATTTTTGAACCTCTCTCTCTCGTTTCATAAAAATGCAGCTGCTGTCATTTTGCGATTAAAGATCTAATAAAATATTTCAACTCAGATCAGTATTTTGTGTGTAATTATTCACTTATGTGGCAAGTAGACGGATAATGTACATCCAGCCGGTTGTTATCTCAGAATAAACCCCTTCAGGCCGATGGACAACTTGATCCTGATCACCCTGTCGGGGTTTATTCTGAGATAACAACCGGCTGGATGTACATTATCCAGCTTATTACTTGTCTACTGGATGTACATATCATATGTATATTATTATATTCCTTATCCATTGTTGCGGCTCCTCTCTTCCCAGTCTGTCAGTAACGCTCTCTCAGTCTCTATGAAGCCCCTCCTTCTGAAAAGCACACTGTGCTCTGATTGGTCGGGTGGATAAGTGTGTTGTGATTGGTCAAGCACTTAGTGTGTTTTGGGAAATGTCCCGCCCCTTTCCATAACCACCAGTTTAACACACTACTAACTAACTCAACCAGGCCCCGCCCCATTTATTCTGCGTATGAATTATTTAAATGAGGAATATTGTGACGTGTTCGTTCCCGGAAGAAACTCAATGGAGGCGTTTCGGGAGTTCAGAAACACTGACACTGATATAGAGAAGAACTTTGTAACTTCACACTAAAGTAAAGTAAGATGAACATGTAAAAAAAGCTCTTTAATATTAATTTGCTAAAATGAAGAGTGAACTAGAGCTCTTCACGGGTCCAAAACTTCATGCCCGAACCGGAAGAGACCCGTAAATGTGCTACACCGAACCGACCCGGACCCGTCGTTCATTTCAAAAGTTGGACCCGGACCCGTGCAGACCCGAGAAATGCCATAAATGTACTGCCCGGACCCGACCTGGACCCGTCTATTATTTGAAAACTGGACCCGAACCCGGCAGGAAGACACAAACCCGACTGGACCCGATTGTCACATATTTTTTCACATGAGTTACGAAAAATAAAACGTTTTGTCTTACCCAATTTTAGTAGCCGTCGTCTCACTTCCTTGTAACGTTACCTGACTGACTGTGATGCATTACAATCCACCGACAAGAAAGCTCTATCCATGTTATTTCTCTCGTTATTCCAAGCTTAATCCACTCATTATTTCAGCTTTAAAAGTCCACTTGATGTCACGGTGATGGATGACATATTAAAATATATATTAAACATATTAAAATATAGACCCGAACCCGTACGGGTCCCGGGCGCACTGTAAAGACCTCTAGAGTGAACATGTCCCTTGTTTTCACAAGAGATGCGCTGGAAGAAAACGGCATATTTCAGTTGATTGAGAGTGTTTTACAACTATCAAGCATGTAAATGTCTTTTTCAGAATAATATTGTTGTGCATGTATAAGTGTTGCGCGGCCTCTATCCTGGGCTTGGCTGGTGTGGTTTTCTGATTATTTATGGTCGTGCGTGTGTTATATATTTCACAGCAGCTGATGTTGTAGCGTCTCGATCGTGTTTCACAGTATCTGAGCAGAATAACCGCGTGAGACGCTTTGATCTTAACTCAATCAAGCAGAGATTCACATTTCAAAGGTTCGGGACGAGAGACCTGCCGCCTGCTTCTTCAAATGAGTGTCTCCCTGAAAGGAAGGGCCTCCGCCTCGCTCCCCGCTGCGATGTTTTGGGCGTTTCCCGCTCGTCTCGTCGGCTTTTTCATTAAAGAGTTTGTTGTGCTGATGGACTGGGTCGGACAGGCTCTCAGTGTCTGATAGAGATGGTGGTTACGCTGATGTCGCTCTTGTATCTGATCTGCCTTTTCTCTGTTCCCTGTGAAATAATGATGCCCCAGGACCCCAATTATAATATGCAGATGGGCTAGCAGTAATTACTGCAACACTTCCCTGTCATCTCTGTCCCAGCGAGGCTTCGGAGAGCTTTAGAAGAGCTTTTGTGGAGGGAAACGATGCCAGAGAGAATCTCACCGACGCGTTCAATGCGATCAGGTTTCACTCTGTGGATAAACGGGGGAGAATGTCATTCACTGAAATGTATATTAGTCATTATATATGTAAATAAACACATTTAAGAATAGTACTGTCTATCTATCTATCTATCTATCTATCTATCTATCTATCTATCTATCTATCTATCTATCTATCTATCTATCTATCTATCTATCTATCTGTCTATCTATCTATCTGTCTATCTATCTATCTATCTGTCTGTCTGTCTGTCTGTCTGTCTGTCTGTCTATCTATCTATCTATCTATCTGTCTGTCTATCCATCTATCTGTCTGTCTGTCTGTCTATCTATCTATCTATCTATCTATCTGTCTGTCTGTCTGTCTGTCTGTCTGTCTGTCTATCTGTCTGTCTGCCTGTTTGTCTGTCTATCTATCTATCTATCTATCTATCTATCTATCTATCTATCTATCTATCTATCTATCTATCTATCTATCTATCTAGCTATCTATCTATCTATCTATCTATCTATCTATCTATCTATCTATCTATCTATCTATCTATCTATCTATCTATCTGTCTATCTATCTATCTATCTATCTATCTGTCTGTCTGTCTGTCTGTCTGTCTATCTATTTGTCTGTCTATCTATCTATCTATCTATCTATCTATCTATCTATCTATCTATCTATCTATCTATCTATCTATCTATCTGTCTGTCTGTCTGTCTGTCTGTCTGTCTGTCTGTCTGTCTGTCTGTCTGTCTGTCTGTCTATCTATCTATCTATCTATCTATCTATCTATCTATCTATCTATCTATCTATCTATCTATCTGTCTGTCTATCCATCTATCTGTCTGTCTGTCTGTCTATCTATCTATCTATCTATCTATCTGTCTGTCTGTCTGTCTGTCTATCTGTCTGTCTGCCTGTTTGTCTGTCTGTTTATCTATCTATCTATCTATCTATCTATCTATCTATCTATCTATCTATCTATCTATCTATCTATCTGTCTGTCTGTCTGTCTGTCTGTCTGTCTGTCTGTCTGTCTGTCTGTCTGTCTGTCTGTTTGTTTGTCTGTCTGTCTGTTTATCTATCTATCTATCTATCTATCTATCTATCTATCTATCTATCTATCTATCTGTCTGTCTGTCTGTCTGTCTGTCTGTCTGTCTGTCTGTCTGTCTGTCTGTCTGTCTGTCTATCTATCTATCTATCTATCTATCTATCAATCAATCTATCTGTTTGTCTATCTATCTATCTATCTATCTATCTATCTATCTATCTATCTATCTATCTATCTTGTCCCTCTGCTTTTACTTTAATCACCCTTATTCTATGCGATACTGAATGATATATTCATTCATCATTTTTATGCTTCACGGTATCAACTCATTTTATGCGTAATGAACAAATGACTTATCTCCAGGCTGTGATCGGAGCGTGTGCAGATTTCCCAGCATGCCTTTTGTCTGGACGTAAGTCTGTGGACCCCCGTGGGTTTGACTGTGGACCCCACTGCGTCCTCGGCCGTTTGAACGGGATTATGGGTAAATGAAGAGGCGCTCCGGAGGAAACGCTTAAGAGGATTTAAGTGTGTTATTAGCCATATGTTGAGGGATTGGTTCGTTTCAGAGCTCGTTTGAGCGGCACACGCAGAGAACCTGACGTGTGTTTAGAGGAACGCTCGACCGCTGGTGGTTCAGGAGATTCCCCCCCTTCTACTTTGAGTGCCCAGAAAAACGATATATAAATGTAACAAATTATTATTATTAGACTTTTGACACTACCGTTCAAAAGTTTGCAGTCATGTTTTCGGACCTTGAGGTTTCTTCTGCTCACCAAGGCTGCATTAATTTGATTAAAAATACAGAAAAGAACTGTGAAATATTATTAGAATTCCAAATAAATGGTTTTCTGTGAATATATAGTAAAACGTAATTATTCTTGTGATCATTTCAGCAACATTTCTCCAGTCTTCAGTGTCACATGATCCTTCAGAAATTAGTGCTGCTCAAGAAACATTTATGATTATTATCAATGTTGAAAACAGTTCGTATTTTAGTGGAAACTGTGATACATTAGGATTTTTTGGTGAAGAGAAAACATTTATTTGAAATAGAAGCGTTTGTAACATTATAAATGTCTTTTTCTGTCACTTTTGATTAATTTAACACGCACATGTCTTTGTGTCGTCACCATGATCTCAGATCTTAGTTAAAACTCCAGCAATGCCATTCAATTTAGCTGCGAAAGCGCCTTATATCTGTAACGTCTTCCAGAGATTCATGACTTCCTGTGGAGCGTCAGGTGTGAGCGGTTTCTCTTTGAAGTGTGCGCATCACTTCCTGCAGGGCCTGTAAGGATTGATAAGAGAGAAATGATTCCTCCACACTGATTTGCGCTGGTTGTTTCTCTTCTGCGCTTCGGCCGGCGTTTGGTGTTCGGTGGAGGGGGACTCATATCTTCAAGGCTTTGACGTGAAGGATAATTGAATTGTGTTTGTCTGAAGTCGCGGATGAGCTTGTTTCACTCGCGAGGTCAGTCAAGGGAAACGCTGCACTTGAGTGTTTTAGCTTCTGAGAACAACTTTATCCAGTAGCTAGATGCTTGTTTTCTTGCGATAAAGCCTCTGAACGTTCACGGATATCTCCGGATCTGATGTTGGCCGTTCAGGTGTTGGACATTTTCAAAAATGTTATCTGAGATGATAATGGTATCTTGAAGAAAAGCGAGAAGAGGGAAGATTGAGTTGTTCACAGATTGACGTTCAGGCTTGTTTTTAAAGAGGTTCACTTGTATAATAGTGCAGATGATGTTCAGACGTTAATGGGAATATTAAATCTTCAATCGTCATCATGTCGTACGCTGCCTCTGTGAAACTCAAGAGATGTTTTGCAGAATGTTCACGCTGTTCTTTTTCAATACAATTAAAATAAATGAACAGAAATGACATTTATTTTCTCAAAATGTATTCATGCTTGTGTTCAGTGCAAATATGACTGGTCAATTTTTTTGTAAGGCTTGATGCAGTGCATTAACTAAAACTAATCCCATAAAAAAATTATACTTGAAAAAATTTTCAAGTATTTTCTATTTAAAAAAAAAATATTTATACTTGAAATAAAATAAACATTAACTGATTGCCTGGACAACATTTTTCTTAAGTTTTGTGTTATAGTATCTTAATCACATTTGTTCATTAGATCCTTTCCTTGGATTTATTATATTGTTGTATTTTGTTTTATTCAAAGAAAATAATCAAAACCAAACAGATGTTGTAGTTTTAGCCAGAGCATCTGAGGCACGAGCTGTACTGGCTCCGCCCTCTTCTGGAAGGGGGCGTGGCAGCAGCTCATTTGCATTTAAAGATACATGCACGAAAACAGCGTGTCTTTCCTTCCACTCAAAGATGCATTTACAACATGGTATAATAAATCATCTGTGGGGTATTTTGAGCTTAAAATTCACAGACACATTCTGCGGACACCTGAGACTTGCAGTCAAACCCAAAATGTATTCAGACCAGTTCAACACAGTTTATTCGCTATAGTTTAGAAGATGTTAATAATATGAATTATCAGATCAGTTGATATTCGACTGTTTTTTTCCATCCTTCTGTAATATCTGTCAGCTGTTAAATTAGATAATACCACTTTAGCTCAAACTATTACCAAGCAATGCTTCATGTTGTTCAGTGTGTGTGTAAAAAGAGTGTTAGCAATTACAGAAAACACACTGAAGCAAAACACAGTCCGTTATCATTATTGATCCCAAATTTGTATAAATGTTACTGGTAGTCACTGTATGAAGATTTTGTGGGTATAATATGTCACAGTTTACTTTATTTTACTATTCTAACATAGTGTCCTGTACCCACTAGAGAAAAAAAAACATTAAAAATGATATCTGATTAATTTTTGGTTTGACTGTATATTAAATGTAGTAAAAAGAGGCATAGGTCTCCTTTAAATAGCCTGTCTTGTCTTCTTCCTCAGCGGTGTTCACAGAGGTCCCTCATGACATCTCGGCACAGAGCGGTCAGGACGTGGAGATGGCCTGCTCGTTTCGAGGGGCGGGGTCACCGTCCTATTCGCTGGAGATCCAGTGGTGGTACATCAGGAACCACAGAGAATGGACGGACAAGCAGACGTGGACCACCAATCAGGTGGGGTGAATTATTATTAATTGGACCTGAAAACGTGTAAAAAAAGAAAAAATCGAAGGAGAAACCCGAACCAAATCTTTTCACAGCAGATAAGAAGAAACCACTTAGCAACCACTCAGAACACCCTAGCAACTACCGTAGGGTGTGTTTCCCGTACAATGACGTAACTCGCTGCTTAACTACTACACTGTAAAAAAACATTGTTGGTTTAACTTAAAAAAGTAAGTAACCTGGTTGCCTTAAAATTTTAAGTTGATTGAATTGGAAAATATGAGTTGGGAGATTGATTTAATCATCAGAAACTCAAAATAATAAGTTATCTCAACTAAATAAATTGTTTAAGTTGATTTGACAAAAGAAAAAATGTTGTGATAACAAATCATTTTACAGTGTATAGTACGATGCATCGTTGAAGAAATCAACCAGCTCGTCACGACTGTTTCCCGAAACCATATTGTCGCAAAGTGGTCGTTGGAGTAATAACTCATTTTAATGGATCTCTTTGAGATCGAGATGTTTTGATAATATAAATTACAGAGGAATATTTCACATTTTTCTCAGTTTTTTGCTTTATTTCTGATTCAATATTCTTTCGCTCTTACACACTAGAGCTTCATCTTTTAAATCTCTTGACAAACTTAAAGACATAAATTACATTTGTATGTATTCTGAAGAAAATATATCAGGGTTTCCGCGGGGCATTAAAAAGCATTAAAAGTCATTAAATGGATTTTGCGAAAATTAAGGCCTTAAAAGGCATTAAAAAGCATTAAATTTGATTCTTACAGGCATTAAATTTTTTTTATAGTTTTGAAGAGAATTTTATACAAATTTATTTGAATATAGCCTTCATAATTAATCATTTGTATTTTAGGCTTCCGGTTCGGTACGCATACAAACCGAACGATTGCTTGGACCATTTTTCCTGCCAGCAAAATTCGTGCTGACGCGGCCAACACAACGTTGCGCAACATCAAATGGCAAGCGTAATGAAAGCAGAACGAAACTGCGCTACTCGTTATGTGCTTCACGGATCGTTTATCAGTTCGGACCAGCAACATCTATGCAGCGCGAGCCGATCTCGATCAAGCAACACTGTTACTTCACAGCGCTAAGAGATCCGGTAAAGAAAACATTTGAATTCGCCACTGAGGTAATAACATCGCTGCGAGATCTAGAGAGAAGCGTTCACATTTCTCCGTTATTAACCGTAGATCTCTATTAGATCAAACAGCGCTGTCATGGAAACCAGGAGAAACATTGTGCCGTGAATGAACTAGTACTTTACGTCCACAGACCAGCAACATTCACCATGGATTTAATATAATAACACTAACCGGAACCAGTTTGGCTAGAATGGTGAAATGCTTTCAAGTACTTCACACATCTTTTTCCAGCACTTCAAAATTCAAATATTATATAAATAAATATATATTTAAATGTTATTTTTAACGTGATGACCAAAACATTATTTGTTCATCCTTCAAAGATGACCCCCATTTATAAACCTGAAAGTTTCAAGATCTAGGAAAACTCACACTTATTTAAAAATATTTTTTCTTTAAACAAATAGGAAATTTCTCTGGCATTTCTTTCTTTTTGCTGTATCGAAAATGTACTGAACCGTGACTTTAAAACCGAGGTACGTACCGAACCGTGATTTTTGTGTACCGTTACACCCCTAATATATATATATATATCCGTGGTTAGTCATGGGTCGTGTATGGCATTATTTTTTTTTAAATGGCATTAAAAAGGCATTAAATTTCATTTGAAGATACCTGCAGAAACCCTGTATATAGATTGCACTGAATGTCAGCTTGCATATTTGGCTCAAGATAAGGATTTATTATTATCCACGTGTCTGCAAACAAGAAACTGCTTTTAACCACATTTGTCTTTACTCTGTTTGTGAATGTTAATTAGAACGATGGTTTCGGGAAACACCGATTCGTTGAACTGCTGATAACGACGAAACTTGCCAACGACCAACGATGCTTTTAAAAAACACACCCCTGAATGAGACCTTTAACGCTGGTATATGATGTGAGCCGTTCGCTGTTAGGTTGAGGATTCAATGCCAATGTGTTGAGGATTAAATCTGATCCAGAAACCAAAGTGTTACTAAGATCATAATCCCAGCGTTCTGTCAGCGGCGGCCCTTTACCTTCACACAGATCTGCCCACAATTACAGCACAGAGAGCGGATAACTATCGCTAACAATACTCGGAACAATATGATCCTCAGCGGGCCTGCTGTCACCATCTGCAATTAGGAGCCCGCTCTCCTCTTTCTCTCGCCACTCAAACACAGAGTCCTGTTTTAAGAGTCTGAGAGAGAGAGAGAGGGTTCAGCATCCTGTCTGACACACACACACTCACACACACCACCAGTTTAATAACCAGCTGCCAATCAAAGGCTTCAGCTGCACAGCATCACCTGCATGAATACAGACAGATCAAACCTGAGAAATTCAGCAGAACATTCTAAAAGAACCTTTTGTGGAACGGAAAGATTCCGCTGATCTTAAAGGATCTTTACGGAACCGTCGATTCCAATAAACAAGCTCTATTTTTAAAGCGTAAAGCAAGTGAAAAATACGTCATAGAGAACAGAAAATCGGAACAGGTTGCAAAATATGACCAAAACAGAATATAAAGATATAAACGAAGCACCTGAAGAGAATAATTTCATCTTTTCTGTACTCATAAACACTCCAAATATACAACAAAATGCATTTAAGGGATGAAAAAGATGATTTAGCATGATATGTCCCTTTTAAGCGTGTAGCAAAACATCAAAGCAAGTGTCATTTGTTGCAGTGAAAGATGCACAAACAGAATTTACAAGAAAACACTTGACAAAAAGACATTTGAAATCAATCGAATAGGTCATTAGATCTAGTGTTTGTGTTTGTGTAGTATTGAAGGGCAGCTGTGATTTGTCCTATATTGATATAAATCAATTTACACTATAAATATTGAAAAGTTTCATGCTCACTTTAAAAACCAATTCACATTTTGGTGACACTTTAGAATAAGGTTGTTTGTTAACATATGTTAATTCAAAAGAACTAACAATGAAACAAAGCATTTATTAATCTCAATTCATTTCATCACTTACTAATGCATTATTAAAATCAATAGTTGTATCTATTTAATGGTGTGAGCTAATGTAATATCATTAACAAAGATTAATAGATACTGTTACAAATTGCTAGTTAATTTAGTTAATGCACTTAATGTTAATTAACGTCACCTTATTTTAAAGTGTTTCCTATAGTTTTTTGTGAAATTTCATGTTTCAAAATCTAAACATGCAAAAGCAGCAGAGAGTTAATAATAAAGGCCTAGTTAAATGTTTTCAAGGCCGTCATATAACAAAAACACTTTGAAATCTGTTGGTTTTAATAAAACCGCTGGGACATATAGTGGCCAAAGTTGAAGAAACATAAATATGAAGTGAGAACAGGAGAGGATACAGTGGTATTGATGGACTCGAGAGGCTGCGGCAGGTAACAGTCCACACTACATTAATCACAACGGTGGAAATAACTGCAGGTTCCCGAGAGAGAGAGAGAGAGAGAGAGAGAGAGAGAGAGTGCAGGACTTCCTGCTGTGAGCTCAAGATGCTCTTTAATTGGATGGAGGGATGAAAAGAAGGACATGGAGAAACTCTTGCTCACCTTTGCGTCATGTTTTATTCATGAAGGCTCTTGAGGATCAGTTCAGATTCCAGCACTTTATATGTTTGTGTGTTTGAGTGCTGTTCAAATGTCCTGCTGCACGCTTTGTTTCACTGCATTAAACACACTAATATTGTAGAGCAAGTACTATATCGCATATTTCAAGTGCTTGACTGTTTCATCATCGAAAAATGCACGGTTTATTTTCACCCAATGTATTAAAAATTGGACTATTGATAGTAGGCTACCTGCGTGCAAATTTTGCGTGATTATTGAAATTATTGCTTATTTTACTTTTAAGATGGCAATATTTACAATACTTTATTTTGTTTACAAAAATAACTATTTTCTATTTTTTTTATATATATTTTGAAATATTTAATAAGCATTAAAAGCTATCTGTGTGTTTCCTTATTTTAGAATCACAAAGATAGGATTAGGCTATGCACTCTTTCATGAGAAAAACAAAAACATACATACATATTTACAGTATAAGCCTTGCCAGTGACATGAGAAATAAAATAATCACTCAATAATCGTAATCGAGATAACTCGTTCGATTAATCGCGATTATGATTTTAGCCAAAATCGCCCAGCCCTATTATATTATCACCCAATATATTAAAAGTTGGACTACTTGATAGTAGGCTACCTGCGTGCAAATTTTTGCGTGATTATTTAAATTATTGATTATTTTACTTTTAAGATGGCAATATTTACAATAATTAATTTTGTTTACAAAATAACTTTTCTATTTTTTTTTTAATATTTTGAAATATTTAATAAGCATTAAAACCCATCTGTGTGTTTATTTTAGAATCACAAAGATAGGATTATGCACTCTTTCATTAGAAAAAAATACATACATATTTACAATATAAGCCTTGCCAGTGACATGAGAAAGAAAAAAATTTAAATAATCACTCAATAACCGTAATCGAGGTAACTCGTTCAATTAATCGCGATTATGATTTTAGCCAAAATCGTCCAGCCCTATATCATATTAAAAGTTGGACTTCTTGATAGTAGGCTACACCCTACTTTACCTGCGTGCAAATTTTGGCTGCGTGATTATTTAAAACCACAGTATCTCGCTAAAGTCACTACGTTGAGTTATTTAAAGAGAACAGTATACACTGTAAAAATGAATACGCTTTATCTAATGAATAAAATCGTGGCAACAGATTACAAGCAATATTATTTATTAAATTGAACAAATTAGAATTGAGTAATAGTTAATCAAATTAACATTCTAATTAATTTTAATTTGTACAATTTAATTAATAATATTGCTTGTAATATGTTGCCACAATTTTATTGATTAGATAAAGCATATCAAGCAGCACATAGACTACTCTAAAATATATCCAAGTTTTATTTCTATTGTGTTGTCCCTTGAGAAGATATACTAAAATGTTTGCTGAAGTGTGAGGGGTGTACTCTCTTTCGTGAGATACTGTAAATCCCGATGTGTTGATGTTTGACTACGATGTGTCTGGTTGCAGGTGGTGCCACAGAATGAGATGTCAAAGGATGCCACCAAAATCAGTGTAAGTGTGTAATTTCCTCCTTATTTCCCTCATGAACGTCTCTTTAGTGTTCGCTCTCAGCTGTTGTCATCTAAAAGTTCATTATGTGTGTGTGTGTGTGTGTGTGTGTGTGTCAGGAGGGCAAATAACTGGAGCATGCAAACACATCACACTCGCTTGGGCTAAAGGTGATTTGTTTGAAACTCGCTCGGCTCTTGTTGGTTGAGCCGCTGCAGGGTGTGTGTGTGTGTGTGTTCATGTTTATTCCCCACAATTACAGTAAAACCTGAAATCACCTACATTGTGGGGTCCAGTCCGCAGTCCCCATGAGGAAAACAGCATATAAATCATGCTAATTAATGTTATTTTGAAAATGTAAAATGAGGGGTAGGTTTAGGGATAGGGGCAGGGTAAGGGGATAGAATATACAGTTTGTACAGTATAAAAAAACATTACGCCTATGGAGAGTCCCCACAAACATGTGTGCGCCTGTTAGTGTGTGTGTGTGTGAATAAATCAAAGCATCTCTCTCTGCTGCCCCATAAAATATTCACAAGGACTTTTGCTTCCTCTGAACGCAGAGCTGTTGATGTGAGACTGAGAGTCGCTGCTAACACACCGTCCAGACGCTGGCGTTCACTGCAACACACATGACCTTCTCCACACCGTGTAGATTTAGCTGTGGTCTTAGAGTTGCTGATAGCTAGTGTGTGTTTGTGACCATCCTCGACATACGGTACGCTGTGGAGACGAGTTGATGTAAGTGTGTGTGCGTGTGGGTTTGTGAATGTATGTTTATTTATCCACCTGATCCACACTCAATCTGTTTCACTGGCAGACGCTTTATTGAGCGCCTGGACCCGCTGGGAACGCTGACCGCTTTACACAGAGATTGTCCTGTTGTCTGTGTGTTTCAGAGAGAGAGAGAGATGTTGAGCGAATGTCTCTCGTCCGTCTCTGCGGTTCTACATCTGAATCATTTCACTCTCCCACTGCATTCACTTCCGCTAGGAATTAACCCTTTCATTCATTTATCCTAAACGACTTACACCTGAGCAATTTATCATAAAGTGCTGGTAATACAAAGACCAGGGAGAGATTACAACCTGAAGCTAAAATAGGTGTTTTTCACATATCTAAAACAGTGTGCTATTGTTTTTGTCATCTTTTTCAGAAAAAAAATATTAGCTTTCAACAAATTACAGTTATTGACCATTATTGTGTGTCGTGAGTTTGTAAATAGAATTTAAATAGACAAAAAAAAACGAGACTACATTTTCTGATTTTTATTTAGAAAACCCCCCAGAAAAAACACGAACGAAAGAAACAAACACTTTAGGCAAGGCAAGGCAAGTTTATTTATATAGCACATTTCATACACAATGGCAATTGAAAGTGCTTTACATAGAAGAAATTAAAATAATCAAAAGAAATTAGAATAATTAAAACAGTTTAGAATAAAAAATAAGAAATAATGAAAAAAAAAATTATGATAAAAATAAAATACAGTAAATTAAAACCATTTAGAATAAAATGAAGTGCAGCGACAGTCGGACGAACAGTGGCACAGTGCTCATTCAGTAAATGCACTTTAAAGCTCTAAAATATAGTATAATACTTCTATGTAAGTCTATTTTTGTGACATTGGGTTGCACAGTTTTCATTTATACAAAGGAAAGCATGAAATTACTGTAATAAGCCGTACAGTATATTGCAGAAAAGGGCATGTTGTCTCCTGTCGGGGGTAATTTGAATGGTTTTGACAGTGCGAATGGTTGAGAAAAGTTAAATTTTTGGGTGAGCTGTCCCTTTAAATGTGTATTTTAGATGTTTTCTTTCCACTATTTGAAAGCCAAATGGTCTAAAATCTCAAAAACAATGGTTGTCTCTCCTTAAATGTTCTCAAAAAGCTTCTCTTTTCTAAAATACGATGCATGTTTTGACCAAATCAGTCGGAGTCTGTTTTAAATCAGCATTTTCGAGGCTGATTCATGATTTAATACCCTGACCGATCATTTTCAAACCTCTCAGCGGTTCTCCTGTCCGTTTCTCCGCAGGTGGTGAAGGTCGCCGGAAGCAACATCTCCCACAAGCTCCGACTGTCCAACGTGAAGCCGTCAGACGAGGGCACGTACGAATGCCGCGTCATCGACTTCAGCGACAGCAAGCTACGCCACCATCGCGTGCGGGCGTACCTGCAGGTGGAGCGCGCGGATCCTCCGTCCCACCAGGGGGCGACGTCACAAGAGGACGTTCTGCCGTCCGAGCACCACAAGCACCACGCTCACCACAAACCCGGCCGAGAGCTCAGGAAGAGGTCCGCTGATGATAGTACCACTGACTGCACGGAGAGCTGTGCACTTTAGGTTCCTCTTATCGTTACTTATTACCCAACCAGAGCACCCGTACGCCCACATCGTTCCTTACACCGACCCCTGAAGTTGGGATGGTTCATCCAAAAATTAAAAATTCAAAAATTTTCTCTCCCTCATGTCTTTCCAAACCTAAAACGTGAAGCCAAAGCGCCTCGATCGCCCTCAGGTGGTTGGCTCCAGTATAGGTTGTAAACACTGTAACGTAATTGACGAGTCAAACTAAACACTAAAATACATTTTTTCCAAAGATGTTTTCTGTCATTTTAGGTAGTTTTTAGTACGTTCAACATCTCACGACTAAACAAAGGGTTCGCCGATGTAAGTTTGCACACCAATGCACAAAACGCGTAATTTTTAAAAAAAGCGCCTTTTTGGTTTAATGCGTCGCGTTAAAAACTGACCGACCAATGAGATTGCCGCTTTTGTGCTCGAGCACAAAATGATCTTGCCGAGTAAACATTGATAGAAGGAAGACGACGAAGAGGAAGTAGACGAAGAAGAAGATGAAACGAGGCAAGATTAAGGTAAAGCTGCTGGTGTCTAAACACAAAGATCGTTGACCAACGCCACAACGACTACAAAAATCTTGATTAGAGGGAGTTGTTATGGATATGAATTGCACGTGAATACTGGCTCTCTTCTTCTGTGTGACAAGTGAGTGTTAGGAGTTGCGCAGCGCCACCTTGTGTACCGGGGTATTTCTGTTTTTCAATAAGCGCCATCTACATTCAGGGAGTGAAATTGCGTTCACACGGCGCATCGCCAGTGAAAATTGCTTGATTGGGAACACACACAAAAAAACGCTTCGCAAAACGCTGGCGAAAAGTGCACGATAATCGTCCCAGTGTGCACGAGAGATTTTAGCCAACTCGGTCATCAAACTTTTTCAGCGATTTTGATCATATTTTACTGCTGTTTCTATATAAAGAGTTTTTTATGTCCCGTTGACCAGTGATAGTGCAGTTCTGACTCTCTGCCCATTCATTTAGATACAGATATTAGAGCCTGGTCTTGTTAGTCCGAAATAGCTGTCCGGAGGCGTTGCCAAGATGGCGGCCGAGTGGCAGGACTTTGACTGTACTAACCGTTTTTGTGGGAGTGTGGGCGGCTCCGCTTCACGTTCACTGCTGCGCAGAATCAGGTCTCAAATATTTTCGAATTTAGCGCCAACTGGAAAGTTCAGCGCTTGATTTACTGACAACGAGCACAGTAATGAACACAGACAGAGCCGGATCATTTCCGTAATGACCAACGCAATCTACCTAGAACAGCACATATTAGCGTCTGGTTTAAGACATGCTGCTTTTGGGCGGTAAAATAACGGCACAAACACCAGTAAATTGACTTGCGCAAACCTTAGTAAATCATCTTGTGTGATTCGTTTAAATACTCCCGTCCCATACATTTTGCGTCTGAAAGGAAAACTCCTACAAATGCATACGCGATGAGGTCAGTCGCAAAAATAATCCTGTCCATGCCTTTTCAGCGCTATTTTATTTAGTAAATACTGACTGTAGTTTTTTAACGCCAAATGATTGTTTCTCTGGAGCAAACTGTTAGTAAATCTTACCCATATGCTTTTTTTTATCAAATACTTTTATTACCTTTTATTTTATTAGTCCCTGGTCAGTGTCTACTTTCAAAGATCAGCTTAGACATTCTGCAGAATAAATCAATTTTGTGTTTTATGGTAGAAAGTGAGGTAAGCGGGTTTGAACACGAGGGTTGAGAGAATAAATAAGAACTGAATTTTCATTTTCGAGTGAACTATCCCTATATCAACTGTATATTTGTGTATAAAAGCGAAGGTAGATATCTGTTCACCACAGCGAGTGCATGTGACAAACGTTTCTAATTATATTTGCCAATGAGCAAGAAACCAAATTGGACAGTTGATTTACACTCTTTGGTCATTCTTAGTTTGATCAGATTCATGGTTTTGATACGATGTAGACAGTAGACGGCTAGGAGCGCCAGAACAAACGTGAATGTTTGAAATATTCTCCATCAGGTCTAAACGATGACATTTACATGCTGTAATATTACTATCATTGTTTACATAATGTTTCGGGCACCAGTTTTCTGGACTGGCATCACCGTTGGCACAAGTGCGATTTAATAGGTGCCAGCTTTTGCAAATATGTTTCATAAAGCTTTTCTGTCAATAGAAGGATGGTGCACACACAATATTACGATGTTTTGTGGTTTTTATGCAGCTTTAAAAGATCTTGAAAACACTCACTGTATGTTCAATGGTATTAATGACGGCTTCGTTTCTGGTTTCTTTGCTTTTTATGGTTTGATTCAATTGTTTTTGGAAGTAATACATGTACAGATTGTGTATATTACAATAATCCTACAAAAGACTGGTTTCACCTTAAATGTATGCCTTTATCAAATAAATAAAAACATTGTACATTGATCATATATGTTTGTGTCCTATTAATACGTGATTTTTCTTGTTTAAATTTTTTTAAAATAGTTTGTAGCTGTTTGTCGCCACCGTACTTCAACCAGACATTTTGAAATATTTTTAAAAAGACGCCACAGAGCGTGACGTGACGTCATCTCTCGTCCAAAACAGTGATTGGTCAACCTGGAAATAAGCATTTTGGTAAAAACAAAACACGTCTTTTTCTGATTTCACGCTTGATTTTTGTAGTAGCTACGCACATTTTTGTAACAAGTGTTTTTTATTTGTTAATGACAAGTTGGAAAAGGAAGGAGAGCGGAAAGAGTTGTTTTCAGAAGTTTCGAAACAGTATTTGGAAAGCTCCATCTTCCAATGGTAAGCCAAACGTTTGTTTTGTTTAGAGATCGACATGGTCGCAGTGTGCAAAAAATTATATATGGGCTCACTTTGTCGTTGCTTATTTAATTCACTTTCAAGTAGGCTACATCCACATTAAATGTACTTTCCCTGGCCGTAATTTTAGGTTGGGGATTCTGGTTCTTAGCGCTAGTTTCTGATTAATATTTTAGCCTAATAGCTAAACACACACTTTTGACGGAGGTTGCGTCATTTCGGCTGAGGGTTGGGTTGATTGATAGCTAACGTTAGATTCATACAGTCGCCTTTTATAGAAGTGGTGCAGAAACACTGCAAAAATATCTTTCCAAGATATTATATTAGACAAAAAACTTAAGACAACATGAGCTGTCGACGATCATAAACGACCTAGGAGCTTTATACAGCTTTTTAAACACGGTAAGTCCATCCCTCACACGCAGACTCGCTTCTATATATGCCATGGCGCTGAGCCTCTGAATAAGGTCTATGGGCTCTCGCTCGCTGCAGTTCCAGTTTTCACCACTGATTTACATTGGAAAGCTGAGGGGCGCTGTAGAGCTGAGGAGGACTGTGCACCCGTTGAACCGCAGTATTGGTAAATTATCATATTCACTTTAAGACTTAAAATAGTCTAGAAAATATTTGTTAAAGAATTCTGAACACATTTACAATTGATTAAGTTTATTTAGAAGTTTATGTTTTTGATGAAAATTTTGGTGGGGCTCTCACTCTGCTTCACAGATTATCGTTTAGTTAAATCGTTCTTGATGTTAAAGCCAGGGCAACATGGTTTAATTGCTTAAAAGTCTCTCCGTGGTGAAAATCCAGCTTTTAATGTTGTTTATGTGTCTGTGTGGTGTTTTTAATATGCTTTAAGACAAACCGTGTGTAAATTCATGTCAACACCATTGCAGAGTATTTTCTGCTTATTGCTTAAAACTGCAGTGAACCAAAGACAGAATATTTGCATATTCATAGAACTGCATACTAAATGAGGCAATGGTGTCGAGTTACATTCAAGGCATTAAAAAAATTAAAATATATAATTTTGGTGATCAAAGATGAGTTTTAAGGGATAAAAGTATTCACTACAGGCCAAGGGGACATAAAGTAAACTACTTTGGCTGGCATTGGGCCTTTATTATAAAACGTTCCAAACAGTGACGGTACAATTGTAGATAATGATGATTCACATTATTTATAACTTTCATTCTAACAAAGAGCTTTTCCACCTATTTAACCTCAAAAATCACCTCGATTCTTCATTTCATCAATTTGCTTTGTCGTCTTTAACAGCGGCGAATCCTTCAAACAAAGCTCATGTCGAGCGGTTTGACTCTATAATGATGCTCCGGCACTTATCAGAAGCGGCGGGAGGAAATTGCATTAGCCGCGTATGAGGCATGTCAGCCGGTCACCCCGGCGCCCGGGCCCGGTGAATAATAGCGCTCTGTCAGCCCTGGCAGGAGGATAAATAGCAAAGTACAGTCCAGATAACACTACAGCAGGCGAACACAAAGCATACGAGGCAGCTTTAATGTGACTCGCACAGGCCACACATTTATTAGACTGTCACGGAAGAACCCGCGACCACACGAGACCCAACACCCAACCAACAGGTCACAACTACATTAACTATAATAATGATGGTGATTTGGCAGAAAATATTATTTAAATGCCATTTTTTTTGTAAGGAATACATGTTTTTATTTTTTCTCAATCAGTTTGTTTTATTGTATATATGGCAATCTGTCAACTTTTAACAGTATGTCCAAAACGTCTTCCATTCATACGTGTAGTCAATGAAGATCAGGATACAGGACTGATTCTAGCGTTCAGACATAAGCATCCCTGTTATTGTCATCTAGTCTCAGGAGTTTCATCTGTTCGCCTGCAGGGAATCAAACTCCTCCAGTAATTTCAGGACGTTGTCGGTGAATTGGTCTCTGGGCTTGTCGGATCCACTCAGTGTCACGGGGAGAAGCTGTGGATGAGGCGGCTCGTACGTTACAGGACAGAACATCTCGTTCAGAGTGAACCAGCACATATCAGCGTCCAGATCCATCAGGGACCGGAACACACTGCGGACAGACACGTCATACGACAGCTATTAGGGTAATTCATACTGTTAAAGCAGGGTATGGGAGTGTGTAACAGCACATAGTGAACTGGACCAGAGAGACAGTTCACCCAAAAATGACAATTCTCGTCATCGTCTACTCACCCTCAAGTCGTTCTAAACCAGCATGAGTTGAAAACGAGATATTTTGAACAATGTTGGTAACCAGACTGTTGATGGCACTTGGAAATGTTGGAAACTGTCTTGTTACCAATATATTTTTAAACATCAATTATTATTTATACAGGTTTAGAAAAACATGAGGGCGAGTAAAAGATGACAACTGTGGGTGAACTCTCTCTTTAACGGCCAATTTGTAAATTAATATCTAGACATAAGTGTAACCCTGTTTTTGGACTGTCAATACCGAAATCTAAAGGTGTGTTCCATATATATATATATATATATATATATATATATTAGGGCTGTGCAAAGATTAATTGAAATTAATTGCATCCAAAATAAAAGTTTGTGTTTACATAATATATGTGTGTGTGCTGTGAAGAATTATTTTCTATTTATAAATACATATGCATGCATGTATATATTTAAGAAATATTTGCACTAAAATACTGTATATAAATACATAATCTATATTTTATATAAATATAAATATTTTATAAATGAATAACACATTTTCTTAAATATATAAATGCATGTGTGTGTATTTATATATACAAAATAATTCTACACAGCACACACACATGTATTATGTAAACACAAACTTTTACTTTGGATGCAATTAATTGCAATTAATCTTTGCACAGCCCTAATATATATATATATATATATATATATATATACATGTATATATACACACATACATATGGCATGTTCCAAAAAAAAAAAAAAAAAAATATATATATATATATATATATATACTGTGTATATATATAAAGTGTAAAATAAGTGAATTCTCCAAAACACAAAAACAATATATATATTTATTATTCTTATATATATTATTTTTGTTCTTAATTTTTTTAAATATGTACAAAATAAGTGAATTTCACTGATATAAATTTTACTTATAATTTACACACACACACACACATATATATATATATATATATATTTTTATTTTTTTTTATTTTTTTTTTTTATTTTTTTTTTTATTTCACTTATAATTTTTTAAATATAGAATATATATTATACAAATTAAGTCAAAATGATTTGTTTGAAAATGTGTGTGTATAACATTATATCAAATTATAATTGCTATTATTTTATATATACTAACATATCTGTCAGGAAGCTTAATCAATTTATATTTGCCATATATATATATATATATATATATATATAAATCTTTTTTACCGGATAATTTCAGAATAGTCAAATTAATTAATCTAAATCTCAAATCTAAATTAATCTAATCTCAAAATAACCAAATATTACTCAATAGATAGATGTTTTGGCTATTTGATAAATTACTACAGCTGACAGCAAAAATTAATATAAAATATTAATTCAATATTAATAATCAAACTGTTTAGATTTCCTGAAAATGAAAAAAAAAAAAAAAGTTTAAAAAATGTTCAATTCCAGTTTAGCGCTGGGTTGGGCTTTACCCGAGACACGCCTCCTGCAGTTTGATTGGCTGTCGACAGCTCAGGTACGGAAGACACGCCTCACACACACGATCCAGATCCTCCTCCACTGCACACACACATTCAGAAGAAAGATTATCTTCAAACGCCAACAGGACTGAGAATATCAATGAAAAACTGATGGAAAATCAACACTAAATATTAAAATGTAACAATAGCAAACAATTTAAGACATGTTAGAGTTCAGATCTATTTGACACCATGTACACTATTATAGATCTGTTTTAATACTCAGTGTATGTCTCGGGTGACTGGAAACTCGCAGTGAGCGCGTCTGCGTCATAATGGCCACAGATGTTCTAATATATTCTAATAGTCTCCATGGCAGCATTATCCTAATTAATTAATTAAGCAGTGTGATGTAGAGCCTCATTACTCTAGAAAAATGGAGGTGAATGCAGAGGGACGGCGAGACCAGAGAAATGAAGGATGGAGGGAGAATAATAATGTGTGTGAGAGAGAGAGAGACAGCACTATAGCCAGCTGGGAAATAAACAGTATGACCTCTCGTCTTTCTGTCTGTCTCTCAGGTGTCTCACATAACCATGGTAACTCTATCAGTATTCAGTATTCCCTCCACACACACACAATCACACCAACCTGCACAAATATTTCTCTCTCCACATGGCAGCTCAATTAAACGACAAATCACTTCAGCGTTTGCTTTGCAGATTACGATTACAGACGCACGAATTCAACTGGAGACTGATAGTCGATATTTGTGTTTTCAACAAGCATTTTTACAGGCATATGCGGAGCGCATGCAACACGTGAGCTTATCCATGAAGAACAACTGATGGACTGAGCGAACCCCCCAGAGCAGAGCATGATGGGGTCTGTCACAGGAAGCTCTGGGGCTTCAGATGGAGCTGTGATGTGACATCAACAGGAACACACTTCATCCTCACACTGGGATTGGCTTTGACATGTTCACTGCAGCTGTGATCAAACACTGACGCCAGTTTGCCATCTAGTGGTTACGGCGTGCATGCAAATGTAGGATTATTGTGTGTGTGTTTCATAATCATAAGGTAAGATGCATTTTTTCTACCTTTAAAAAAAATGTTCGAGCTTTTCTGACATGTTAAAGGAGTAGTTCACTTTTGAAAAAACTTTTGCTGATAATTTACTCGCCCCCATGTCATCCAAGATGTCCACGTCTTTCTTTCTTCAGTTGAAAAGAAATTAAGGTTTTTGATGAAAACATTCTAGGATTTTCTCCATATAATGGACTTCAATGGGGACCAAACGGTTCAAGGTCTAAATAAGAGTTTCAGTGCAAACTGCAAACTGTTCAAACGATTCCAGACGATGAATAAGGGTCTTATCTAGCGAAGCGATCGCTCATTTAATAAATAAATAACAAAGTTTGAGTTTTATAAGCTCAAATGGTGCTTGATTCGAAAAATGATTCGTTCATTTTGAAGAACGAGTTTGAACAGGAGAGTCACGAATGCAGATTACATTTGTGCTTATAAAACGTATTTATTTTTTAAATGACCGCTCGTTTCACTTGATAAGACCCTTATTCATCATCTGGTGTCGTTTAAAGCCCTCTGAACAGTTTGCACTGAAACTCTCATTAGGACCTTGAACCGTTTGGACCCCATTGAAGTCCATTATATGGAGAAAATCCTGGAATGTTTTCATCAAAAAACTTAATTTCTTTTCGACTGAAAAAAGAAAGGCATGGACATCTTGGATGACATGGGGGTGAGTAAATTATCAGCTAAAGTTTTTTAACCGTGAACTACTCCTTTAATCTCTCAATAAGGTATTTATCATTAAAGATATAGAGTTCGGGAACCCAAAATGGTCTTGTATGACATCACTGCGAAAAAAACAACCTTTTCGCATCCTTTATTTTAAGGAACGCTGAGAAACTTTGATGTTCTCTCTCAAAAGGATTGTAATAGAGTTTTTCCTTCTTTTAGTATTCTCATCACTGGTTTTGTGAGATAACGCAAAGTTACCTGGGGAAATCAAAATCATTTTTTCATATTGTTTTTTCCCCACTGCCAAGACCTCTTCGAGGTTTCTGTATGTAACCAAGGTCAAAATGAAATATCAAGCCCACTTCAAATGCTAAAGTTATTTTTCAAGCTGAATATCCGGACATTCAGCACATTACTGAAAGTAGATGCATTTTATGTAACAGTTAAACTTAATATCTACATTATATGATGTTTTTTAGGACTGAGTGTTGCATTTTCAGCTATATTTATACAGTTATGTGATTTGTTATGATGCTGACACTGCACATCCATTATATCACAATTATAATTGTACATCACATTTTAATTTGACTTAATGTGGGACAAACAATCGCTGAATCTGCAATACTGTTGAATTTCTAAATTAATAGCTTATTATTATTAAGTGCTATTCAATATCAGCAGGCGTTTGGGACACGGATGTCCTCCAGACTTACTGAGGTCCAGCTGGACACACAGAGGTCCGAGGCCCTGCAGCACAGCGAGCTGGAGTTTGTAAGCCAGTGTGTGTGTGTATGCGGGCCCGGAGCGAGCGCTGATCTCCGCCTGCTTCATCAGAGAGGAGGTGAGACGGGGAAGAACCTCTTTAGACACGCGTCTCCTGAGGAAATCTCCACACGACTGCCCGAGAACACACAGCACCTGAGAGACAGATTCATGGAGGAACTGATGATCTCCTGCATCTATAATACTGCTCCAGTTCATATATACAAAGGTTTGGACGCTTTTTAAAGAAGTTTCTTATATTTACTGAGGTTGCATATATTTAATCATATTGTGAAATATTATTACATTTTAAAATAGCTGTTTTCTATGTGAATATATTGTAAAATGTAATTTATTATTGTGAATTTTCAGCATTATTATTCCAATCTTCAGTGTCACAGATCCTTCAGAAATCACTCTAATATGATGATTTGATGCTCAAGAAACTATAATTATTATCAATGTTGAAAAATATTGAGCTGCTTAAAGTAGTTCACTTTAAAAAAACTTTTGCTGATAATTTACTCGCCCCCATGTCATCCAAGATGTCCATGTCTTTCTTTCTTCAGTCGAAAAGAAATTAAGGTTTTTGATGAAAACATTCCAGGATTTTCTCCATATAATGGACTTCAATGGGGTCCAAACGGTTCAAGATCCAAATGAGAGTTTCAGTGCAGCTTCAAAGGGCTTTAAACGATTCCAGACGATGAATAAGGGTCTTATCAAGCGAAACCATCGGTTATTTAAAAAATAAATAAAAAAGTTTAAGTTTTGTAAGCACAAATGCTCACCTCGAAGGCGAATTCGTTGAATGAACCAAATGACTCGAAAAAGGATTCGTTCATTTTGATGAACGAGTTCGAACAGGAGAATCACGAACGCTCATCACAGAACAAATCAAGGCGAGCATTTGAGCTTATAAAACTTAAACTTTTTTATTTATTTTTGAAATGGCCATTCGTTTCGCTAGATAAGACCCTTATTCATCGTCTGGTGTCGTTTAAAGCCCTTTGAAGCTGCACTGAAACTCTCATTTGGACCTTGAACCGTTTGGACCCCATTGAAGTCCATTATATGGAGAAAATCCTGGAATTTTTCATCAAATCCTTAATTTCTTTTCGACTGAAGAAAGAAAGACATCTTGGATGACATAGGGGTGAGTAAATTATCGGCAAACGTGAACTACTCCTTTAATATTTTTGTGAAAACCATGATTCTTTGATGAATGGAAAGTTCAAAAGAATAGATAAAAGAATTGATAACACAAGATTGTGTTTATCCT
Organism: Pimephales promelas; assembly: GCF_988280905.1. Classification (NCBI taxonomy): domain Eukaryota; kingdom Metazoa; phylum Chordata; class Actinopteri; order Cypriniformes; family Leuciscidae; genus Pimephales; species Pimephales promelas. The sequence continues at coordinate 29,870,451 of NC_142788.1, read as the reverse complement.
ATAGAAATATGCATGACTTTTAAGGTTTCATTAGTTTCCATGGCCTTTTAAAACACCATTTTAAAAAGCATGGTCATAGTTTCCTTAATGTTTTATAGATAAGTGGATATAAGGACATCGTCTCACCTTGAACGCTCGCGGTACAGCGAGAGGGTCATCGTTGGTGAGGCGCTGGAGGAGAGCAGGCCAGCACCGGTGCACCATGGGAAGAAGCTCATCCTCTCGCTCACATAAAACACACACGCACAGCTCCAGGATGTCCAACACCTGTAAAGGCACATGCAGATTTTACTAGTCTCGTCTCAAGGAAAACGGGCCTGCGGCGATGTAAGTATTTGAACAAAAAAGTTATAATACGTGAACAGAAGAAATTTACGACCTTAAGTCGGGTTCTCAGGTTGGAGTCGGAGAGCAGGTGAATGCATCGCTCCATCACGTCTTTTGCAATCTGGATATGAAGAGGAAGCTCCTTTTTCTCAGCAGGACCTTCCATGTCCTCATCAGAAACGGACGCTGGTGGAGGAACGTCTGGACAGGAGATACAATTCAAATTAGAAAATCGAATTGGTAATTTTCCGTCGCCTTAGGAAAGTTCAATGTGCATTAGGCCCCCGTGAACATCACCATACAAACACAAATAACAGCTGAAGCCATAATAACAGATCATTCAGGGAATTTGACTCTGTGTGGTGTTGGTTTAATGATCAGAAATCTGAGCCCAGAGTTGAAAGTCTCAGCATGAGGAGGATTAAAGCTGAGCTTGAGTGATCATAATTCTGCTCTATTATTGCATCTGTACCCTTGTGTAAAGCATTTTACCGTACCGTGACATGTGACTACCCCTGTTTCAGATCTGCAGTTATGAAGAAACCTTCAGAAGAACGAGCGCAACGGTTCTAATCGCTTATTTTTATACGGTAAGGTCTTACTGGGTCAATCCTGCCATCTGCTGTGCAAGAATTAAATTACAAGCGAGCATGACTATAACAGATGGTGCAATGTTGTATTAACCATCGTCTTCTGGGTGGTTGCTAGGGCGTTGCTATGTGGTTGGTTTTTAGGTAGGGGTGTAACAAATCGCAATGCAAAAATTATACCAAATTTAACATGGACTGTGTCAATCTGTATTGTGTGTAGTTCATCCAAAATGAAAATTACTATGAGAAAAAATTCAAGTTTAGAGAGTTTTAGTACTACACTAAACTATATATAATGTTGAATATAATGGAATATTTTTGGGTCCTGATAATGCCAAATGCCTCATGTTAACTGTAAAAGTGGCTTACATTATGTATTTTAAATATATCTAGTCATAGTGACAGAGTGCAAACATATTCTTCTAAAATAATTCTGTATTTTCAGCTTCAGAATCATAATTATGTTTATTACTCAATCTCTGTTGTCCTGTGCTTTGGGTTTTTAGCATTAAGTCCAAACCTATTCATTTACACCCACAAATGTAACACCACATTTAGCATTTTAATCAACAGTACAGTTTTTGTGAGCCTTTTACCATATGTCTTGGAGTGCCGCAATAATATCGTTTAAATTAATATTTAAATTAAATATTGGGTATGCAAGTAACCAGAAATTTCTCCAATACATTCTCAATTCAGGTTCGAATGGACCACAACCCTGATGGATTTGGCTGAAGTCCTAGTTTTATCATCCAGGTAAGTATGATTGCTTAGAAAGGTAACATCTTTTACATTCAAGTTGCTGCAGAACAAACATAAATAAATCAAAATTACAAACCTAGTTCATCTTCCTCCTCTACTCCAATGCCTTCAGCAAGCTCCTTCTGCTTCTTATAGTCCAGGAGAAACTGCCTCAAGTTCACACACTCTTTACTCTGGGTCTCTTTGCTGGATGGCTTCTGGTGTCCCATAGTAGCAGGGAACCATCTCACTGTGGTAAAACACAGGCTTTTTCAAACTCAAAGAGCACATTTTGCAACTAATACGTAATAGTAGCATTATTCCATCCCTCTGATGCTCTTCGGTCATTTTTGACCGAAACAATTTACGTTTTTTAAATTTTTTTTTTTTTTTACATCATTAGACTGGTACGAAACTTGGTAAATGTTTTGGCACTTGCTATATGAACACAAAAACAAATCAGGGAAATGACTGGAAAAGGTTAAATGGTACTGTAAAAAATAATCACACTTTAGCTCCTCGCGGTAAAAAATGTATGTAGTATTTTTGTAAATTTTTCATAACAATTCAAGTAAAATTCTGTTACTTTTTTTTTTAAGTTCACTTATTAAAACGTTTTTCACTTCAGCAATAATCTGCCAAGTGTCGTCTTTGAAAAGAGATCTAACTTAAATCCGTCCTCTAAAGCATTCAAGATTTACGACAGTTTAAGTTGAAAATTTAATTTTCAGGTCTATGCTCAAAAAATGAATAAATAGATTGTAAATACAGCGTAAATATAATTTAGTATTAAAAACTCAACCAAAAATACAAAATAAAAAATATTATCAAACTAAAATATTGTACATTATTTCTATGACAAAAAAAAAAAATTCGGTCATTTTTGACCGACACGCGAAGAGCACCAGAGGGCTAAGTAAGTCAATTTAAGTAAGTAAGGACTCACCAAGTGCCTTCATGAGTAAGTGCAGGACACTACAAAACTGTGGCGTTCTCTGGTCATAGCTGAGATCAAGCGCCGTTAACACGTCCTGCACCACATCGGCCACTAGAGGCAGCAGACTGGCATCCGAGTGAGTGAACATGACCGCAAGAACTCTCGGAGCATGAGGGTGAATGCTGGGTCTGGCGAGGTTTAGAGAAACGTCATTCAGGAGGTAGTCTGAATTCTTGATGACCAGCTCCTTGGGAGAACTATAATCGCAAGCCTTGCAGAGGTCGCACATTGCGCTGAAAGCCGCTTGGCTGACGAGAAGCGACTCATCTCCGGCCTTCTCCAGCACAGGGTATAGGGATGACATGAGAAGCAGACGGAAATCACTGCCTAAAGCCAGGGCGAAGCCTCCGATACCCTCCAACTGGATGCAGATTTGCCAGATGTTGCTGTTGAGTTGGTGGAGCGTTGGGGTTTTGGATTCGGGAAGCAGTTGGAGACAGTTTCGTTCTGGGTAATTGGGCACTAAGGAGGTTGTAGTCTCCAAGGCCTCTGAGACTGTAGGGAGATGCCAGTTGCTCAAACTGATGTACTCCTCGATGATAGACATCATTGACGATTTCAAGTCTTCTTGATTTGCTCTAGACTGGTTCATTCCTGAACTATCAATCCTAGAGTTGTCCGGCTCCACGCCAATCCCTGCAGCGCCAACAATTACCTCATTGAGGACCAACGCAGCTTGCTTTCTGTAAACCGAGGACTCCTTGTACAATTCCAAGAAGTGGTCAACAAGAAGGTAGAGGTTTCCGTAGTATCCCAACATGCGGCAGATCTTCCCGAGCGCTGAGAATATCCTTTCGTCTGTGAAGTAGAGGAAATATTTCCTCTGGGATGGGACTTGGTGCACATCAGGTCCGAGGTCCGTTGAAGACTTAAGAGTTCTCTCCTCGATGATTTTCACGTCCGTAACGTCAAGCTCCATCACCTGCATCAATGCTTTGG